>NC_035447.2:85321506-85482091 GCF_002127325.2 Helianthus annuus
TTGATCCTCGACGTGGCCAACATAAGTCTCTATCTCAACAAATTTCTGCAAGGAAAACAAGGCATAACATAAGGAACAAGTGATCCTCAAAACTGTCAGGATAACAAACAGGGGCAGGGATCCTTACCTCATTGAAGTAATCCAGGAACTGTTGGCGGAGCAGGGGCAGACCTTGTAAATCCTCAGAGGCCTTTCTCTTCTTTCCTTTACCCCTGATAGGTGCTTTAGGGGCTGAAGAAGTTGGGCCAGCAGCAGGAGTCTTCTTCCTTGAGGATTTGACATTTGTTAGATCATCAATGCCAAACTTTGAAGCAGACTTAGAGGATTTCCCAACACCTACACAACCAAAATAAGTTAAGTATTCTAATTAAACTTGAAAATCCTACATAGAATTACTTTTCAAATAAGGATACTTACTTGACATTGTGACAGAGGCAGAGGATACTTCTCGAGAATCCTGGATGGCAACCTGAAAAGTTCTTGTCTCCGGATCAAGCTTCCTAAAAGCCAAGAGTCTCTCTTTTGCAGCAGGAGTTAACCTAAGATGAGCAACGGATATAGCTGCACAATAAACAAGAAAATGTTAGTGATCCTTATCTTAAGGAACAAGTTCTGTGGTGATCCTTCCAGGATCCTCTATCCTACCATGGGTAGCCCACTCCTTGGGCAAATCCTTCCCATTAGGGATGGAATCTCTCCTAACAAAAAAGAATCGGCGCTTCCAGTTCGTGTAATTTTTTGTCACTTTGAAAACAGAGTGATCCTCTCCAGCTTTTCGCTTGAACAAATATCGGTGGGATCCAAAAGTTGTAAGATCATACATCTCACCCAACTCCGCCATACCAAGGTCAATCCCCTCTTGCTCAATAATCCTTTCAAGGGTGTATAACACCCTCCAGATCATCGGCATAGCCTGGATATAACAGATGCCGGTAAGGGAGAAAAAAGATTGGGTGAATGGAGGAAAAGGATACGAATATCCTATCAAGAAAGGAGTGACCGGGAAAGCTACCCAAGTCTCAGAGATAAAATCACTCAATGCGGTAGGACTAAAAGACTTGAAAAGGGTTTCCGCCGGGAAACAACGACGGATTTTATCGATTTGAGGATCGGTGAAGCAACACCTCTCGTAGGGGGAATCTTTGATGATCCCTTGACCCTTTAAGGGGCTGTTCTTCTTAGGATCCTTGCAGGGGGAGTTCCGGAGCAACATCTTTTACAGAAGAATAGAAGAAGAAGAAGAAAAACAGAGCAAGAGAGAAGAAGATGAAAAGGAGAATACCTGGTTGATCTTCTGAATACGGTTATAAAGGGAGTTGCTTTGAATTTAAATGCATTCGATCCTATCCCTATTTCTATTTATAATCATGATTGTGCAGGGCTGTCACCTCCATGACGTCAGACCGCAACGGATAGTTCCACCTTAACGGCTATATATCCGTTGAGTTAGTTATAGATAAGATTCAGCAACATATAACTCGTTTATATTACATAAATACTCCTTATATTTTGGGGGCAATTGTTAGGGCTGGATTTTTATGACCTATGATCCTTACATGTGATCCTAACATGTGATCCTAACAAGTGATCCTTGTTTCTTTGGCAGATAGTGATCCTCAGAGGAGTTCCAGGATCAGGATCACGGATCATTCCAAGGATCCTCATACTAACGATTGTTCTCTTTGGACTTAATATTATCTTGCAGGAATTACGAGTTGGATCCGGCCTTAGCAACGTAAACAAGGAATCTGTCACGCTAATCTCGCACATGCATAATCAAAGATGGACGTTATGACAAATATGGCAACTCAGCACAATTCAAGGGCGATTATTTAGGCTAAATTTACTTCTATTTCAAAAGGGGTAACGAGCTAGTAGTTAGGTGATTTGCCTAAAATAGAACCACACACACTTGTATAAATGGTACTCTTGAACATTCGCAAGAGGACACACATTTCTCACACACTTTAGCATACGACACTATAGTGATCCTTGTACCTAGCTCGTTACCATCCGAAGTTGTAACCATTATTTGTTATATTGAAGTTTGGTGATCGGTAGTTTCCATCACCCGAGGTTTTTTATGCCGGAGATCATTCATTGATCAAGGGCTTTTTCCTCGTATAAATCCTTGTGTCACTTGTGCATTTTACATTTGAGTGATCCTTCACTTTGTTCATCATACCAAGCATCATTACCCGTTTACATAAAGTTTGGTTGCATTATCTTTAAGTGATTTTTGACCAAAACAACTATTACTAACGATTGGCTTGTAAAACGTTGGTTGCAAGGTACCAACGTTAAAAGACTTGATCTACCTGAAGATTCGCTCAAGGTGGTTGAAAAATGGACGTTGATGGTGGAAGAATGGGTCTTCTAACGGTCAGAAAGGCATGTTCCGCGAGAATATCGGATGTTGGTCAATGTTATTAACATCGTAACGGTTATATGAGCTGAAGACCCGGTTTTGTAGTCAATAAGCACGTGGAAAACAAGTAGAAAGAGTTCCCCAACGTTCAGAATGGAATATTCCCAGCATCCCGGAATAATAGGAGAGTTAGTTTGTTTTTTGTAACTATATAAAGGGGCGATCGGATCATAGGTAGACACAACTTTTCACACAATCTCCACTAACACTCTCGCATACTTTCACTTTCTAGCTCATTGCAAACAACACACTTGTATTCAAATTTCGTTGTAACACTTAGTCGATCCGCACCACATCCTGCACTGTATCCTGATATTTGAAGCAATAGAAGAACAAGGCAGCTGCGATTGTCAGCTCCCGAGGTTTTATGCCGGCGATCTAGATTGATCAAGGGCTTTCCTCGTACATCTCGTGTCATTTACTTTACTTTTTTGCTCATTGTTTGATCACAGATACGACTCTATATCCTGAGCCGTATCCTGAAACTGTTTTTGCAAATAACTCAATTAACATATTTTTGAACACATTCTCTTAGCACACTACCTCACTTAACTAATTTGATCACTTAATTGCTTTAGTAATTTTTGACCAAAACAATTTGGCGCCCACCGTGGGGCAAGTGGTGCTCTCTTTACTAAAATTTTTTGTCAAATCGCTAATCAGTTTTCTATTTTCAAAACTTTTTGCCACATTGTCCATAATGGCCTCAAGATCAAACATGAGTTCCTCTACTGTGTCTGCTATGACTTCTGCTACTACTGGTTCGGTGCTTCCACCACCTCCTCCAAGGACGCCAGCCTCTTCACGACCTCAGGATATTATCCCTACCCGCAGTGTTCAAGAATCTGCTCCCGTTCTAGCTTCTAATGATGAAATTCTTACTTTATTTGGAAGTGTGCAGGAACAAATGAGGCAGCAACAGGAAACAAACCAAATGCTTTTAAGGGAAATACAACTCCTGAAGTCTGGCTCGAGCAGATCTGCTGAGGATAATGTCACTCCATTACACCCCAGAGCGTTGAACTTTAGTTCAGCTGTGTATACTGAGGATAACAGGGGGAATATTGTGCCCAGTCTTCCTTAGAATCATACTCCTGAAATACCCTCCTCGGTCAGGATGTCAACCATGAGGAGCTCAGGATATGCTTCAGGATATGGGCAAAATCCTCCAACGGGTAAGGTGTCAAATAATAATAATACTCATGCTACTAACAATAGCGGATCTTTGCAGGATACAGGTGTGACATCAGCACTTACTAGGGAACTTCAAAAGTTGAAGGACATGATATCCAGTGTACCTGGGGTGGTCCAGCCGATCCCGGAAGTGTCCCAAGACAGCCATAAGATATCTCTTTTTGCACATCCTATCTGTGATGCTGAGATCCCAAAGAGATTTCAAACCCCCAACATGAAGCTTTACGACGGAACTACGGATCCTGAGGAGCATATTGCTCAGTATAGGGAAAGAATGGAGATTAACCATATCCCTCCGGAGCTCAAGGAAGCGTGCTTGTGCAAGGGATTTGGTTCTACTCTAACAGGATCAGCCTTAAAATGGCTGTTAAACGTTCCTCCTCACTCAATTACTTCGTTTGCTCATTTGGTTAATTTATTTAACAGTCAATTTTCTTGTAGTCGGAGTTTTGAGAAACTAACCAGTGATCTTTACAGGATAACTCAAGGGCCTCAGGAATCCTTGAGGGATTATGTGAACAAATTCAGTCGAGAATCCTTGGATATCCCACATCTTGATGTTGCAACAGCTGTGCAAGCTTTCAAGATGGGATTACAAAAGGATTCTCAGTTTTATCAGGATCTTGTAATGAATCCCTGCAGGAATCTCGACGAAGCTCGTAACAGGGCTTTGAGATATATCCGTCTGGAGGATGACACGAAGATGCAAGAAAGGATGAACTCATCTAACACTTATGAGTCAACTAACAGGAAGTCAGAATCCTCATTCAAGTCATATCGGCCTAAGCCATATGGTAGAAATGAAAACAAGAGAGTGAATGCTGTCGAGGATGAGGATCCTGAAGAGTATCCTGAGTTGTCTGAATATTGCTTTTCTGTTAACATTCCCAAATTGATGTATGCCATGCAGGGTCTAGGAGACAAGGCTAGGTGGCCTCGAAAGAATCAACAAAAGGCTGACTAGAAAGATAAGTCAAAATGGTGTGATTTCCATGATGATTTCGGACATGTAACTGAGGATTGCATTGCTCTAAGGAAAGAAATAAGCTATCTTCTAAGCAAGGGATATCTGAAAGATCTCTTAGGAAGAAAGAAGAATAAAGGTCAGGATACTGAGAAGGATCCTGAGCGAGCAGCATCACCTCCCGTGGATGCCAAGATAATCAACTTCGTTTTGGGAGGATCCGACATTTGTGGGACTTCGTATTCGGCAACAAAGAGACATGCAAAGGAAGCTAGAGCCGAAATGGGAGACAAACCTGTCAGGATGACTACCCTCACAACTGACAAAGTGATCACTTTTGATGCAGATGACAGGGATACTGTCCAGGATCCTCACCATGATGCTCTGGTAATAACGTTATATGTGGCTAACCATTTTGTACGCAGGACACTGGTTGATAATGGCAGCTCCGTCAACATAATCCAACTAGAAGCTCTGAAGAGAATGAATGTATCTCCAATGGATATCACTTCAAAGTCTACCGTGCTTGTTGGGTTCAGTGGAGAGGCTAGAAACACAGTGGGAGAGATAAAGTTGCCAGTATACGTTGAAGGAGTCAACTCGATACAACGTTTCTGTGTGATGGATTCTCTATCCTGCTATAACATCATACTGGGAAGACCGTGGATTCACGATATGAAGGCCGTGCCATCAACATATCACCAATGCATCAAGATACCTACCCCTTGGGGAGTTGTCAAAGTTGATAGTGATCAGCAGGAGGCGAAAGAATGCTACTCATCCTCGATGAAATCCTCAACCAAACCTAGTGCAGCATAGCAATTAAAGACGCGGGCCCAGGATATCGTGGAGGATCCGGAGTAGGATGTGAAGAAAATTATCCTAGACCAGGATAATCCCGATATTTCGGTGCTCGTGGGAACCAATATCCCTCAGGATATTGAAGAACAATTAATTAACTTTTTGAAATGCAGGATGTCGACATTTGCATGGAAGCATGAGGATATGACAGGCATATCCAAAGATATTATCACTCACAAGCTTGGAATTGATAAATCATTCAAGCCTGTGCAATAAAAAAGAAGGAAGTTTGCTCCTGAGCGGAACACTATTATCCAGGAGGAAGTTGAAAGACTATTAAAGTCCAGAATGATCAGAGAGGTTAAGTTCCCAAGATGGCTAGCAAACGTGGTTGTAGTACAAAAGAAAAATGGGAAATGGAGAGTTTGTGTAGACTACACAGACTTGAACAAAGCCTGTCCTAAAGACCCATTTCCTCTTCCCCACATTGATGCAATGGTAGATGCCACTGCCGGGCATGAAATGCTGACTTTCATGGACGCATCTTCAGGATTTCAACAGATCCAAATGGAGCCTTCTGACCAGGAGGATACTGCCTTCATGACACCAACAGGTATTTATTGTTATACAGCTATGCCTTTTGGTTTGAAAAATGCAGGTGCAACATACCAAAGATTGGTAAACATGATGTTCAAAGACAAACTGGGGGACACCATGGAGGTATATATCGATGATATGGTGGTGAAATCTAAAAAGGCTGAGGATCACCTCCAGGATACCAAGGGAGCATTTGATATCCTGGATCAATACAACATGAAGCTAAATCCTGCTAAATGCCATTTCGGAGTGGGGGCAGGAAAATTTCTTGGATATATGGTGACAAAAAGGGGGATAGAAGCAAGCCCAGAGCAGATCAAAGCTATCCTGGATATAAAATCACCCTCAAATATGAAGGACGCACAAAGATTGACAGGCCGAGTAGCAGCTTTAAACAGGTTTATCTCAAGATCCTCAGAGAAATGCAAAGACTTTTATGATATCCTGAAGAAGAACAAAAGATTCGAATGGGGGGAGAAGCATGAAGCAACCCTGCAGGATTTGAAACGATATCTCTCAACCGCACCTCTGTTGATGAAGCCTGAAAATGGTGAACCACTATCCCTATACCTTGCTGTATCAGGGAATGCTGTAAGTGCCGTTCTTATAAAAGACCATGAAGGTCAGCAATATCCTGTTTATTATGTTAGTAAAAGTTTATTAGATGCTGAAACTAGGTACTCTCACTTAGAAAAATTAATACTAGCATTGGTCATGGCATCAACGAAGCTTAGACATTATTTCGAGACATATAGGATACATGTTAAGACAAATTATCCTGTCAAAAATGTGCTTAGGAAACCAGAAATGTCGGGCAGGATGGCCAAGTGGTCAGTAAAGTTGAGTGCTTATGATTTAGTATATGAACCTAGAAATGCCATAAAGTCTCAGGCTTTAGTTGACTTTGTGGCTGATTTTAGTAGTGACATTCAGGACGAGGTAGACCTAGAAGTTCAACAGTTAGGAGAATCCTCAGGATCCTGGACATTATATACTGATGGTGCATCTAATGTAAGAGGAGTAGGATTAGGAATACTACTAAAATCGCCACAGGGGGACATATTACCCCAGGCTATTAGGTGTGAATTTCCTGCTACTAACAATAAGGCAGAATATGAAGCTTTAATTGCAGGATTAGAATTGGCTAAAAGTATGAGTATCGAAAATTTGCAAGTATATGTTGACTCTTTGTTAATTACTAACCATTTTAATGGATCCTATGCAGCTAAGGGTGAGAAATTAATCGAATATCTCGATATTCTCAAAAAATTAGCAGGATATTTCGATGTTTTCATACTTGAACAGGTACCAAGGGAGGATAATGCTGAAGCGGATGCCTTAGCAAATTTGGGATCATCGATCAGGATACCTGAAGGGACCCAAATACCAATATTACATATCTTGTATCCTGCAACGAATCCTCAGGAAAAAGAAGTAGCAGGTATTCAGGATCCTAAATCCTGGACGACTCCAATCATGAGATATCTCAAGGAAGGACATATCCCCGGAGATGAAAATCCTAAGGCATTTAGGATGAAGGTATCACGATTCACTATTATAAACAATGATTTATACAAGAAATCTCTTGCAGGACCGTATTTGAGGTGCTTGGAGGGTCCTGAAGCCAAAGAAGTACTTCAGGATATACATGAAGGGGACTGTGGTAACCATACTAGGGGCAGGTCGTTATTCTCAAAAGTATTAAGGACAGGATATTATTGGCCAACAATGAGAAAAGATGCCGCAGAATATGCTCGAAGATGTGACACATGTCAGAGACATAGTAACATACTGCATCAACCTGCTGAACCATTATATCCTATTGTTTCCCCTTGGCCATTTATGAAGTGGGGTATGGATATAGTGGGAAAGCTACCAAAAGCCCCGGGAGGAAAAGTTTTTATGCTAGCAATGACGGACTATTTCTCTAAGTGGGTCGAAGCGGAAGCATTTGTTCAAGTTAGAGACCAAGAAGTAGTATCCTTATAAAGAGGAATATCCTGACCAGATTCGGAGTACCAGCCGAAAGAATCTGTGACAATGGTTCTCAGTTTATAAGCAAGAGAACTACTGACTTTTGCAAGAGTTGGGGAATCAAAATGGTAACATCTACTCCGGTGCATCCTCAAGCGAATGGACAAGCAGAATCCTCAAACAAGATAATTTTCAACAACTTGAAGAAAAGATTAGGGGCCAAGAAAGAAAGATGGGCAGAAGAATTACCCTTTGTTTTGTGGGCTGATAGAACGACGGTAAAAAATGCAACTGGTCAAACCCCGTTTTCCTTAGTATTTGGAACAGAAGTAGTGATCCCGACAGAAATGGTGATACCCACAGCAAGATCCAACCTCCGGAATCCTGAGCAGAATACTGAAGTCCTATGCCAGGAGCTGGATACTATTGCTGAGACAAGAAATGCAGCACGACTAAGAATGGCGGCATATCAACAAAGGATATCCAGAACATACAACAAGAATATAAGGATTAGAAGGTTCAAAGTTGGAGATTGGGTGTTAAGAAAAGCTTTTTAGAATACTACCAATCCTGCTGATGGAAAGCTGGCTCCGAAATGGGAAGGACCATATGAGATTGAATCAGAATCAGGAAAAGGTGCATACCGACTCAAGGATATGGAAGGGGATATGCTGCCGAGATCTTGGAATGCTATACACCTTAAGCTTTATTTCAAGTGAGTTTAGAATTTAATTTCTAACTCAGGAGGGTATGAATCATATCTCTTTTAATTGTGTTTGGTTTAATTTATTCTTTGAAACCCAATACTGACTTAAGCATCGGAGGGGTGTTAGCCAAGTTAACACCCACCTTAGTTTTGAAATGTTTTGCAGTATATGCTTCGGGATGTAGCTCCAGGATACACACTCAGGATGCTTCGGAAGATTAGAAGATTGGCCCCCTCTCTCACGTTTAAGGGATCCTGATCCCTTCACAGGTTTAAAGGTATTCACCTTTCTCACGAATTGGGTTTAAACACCCCGCCTGGAGCGCAAGTTATCCAGGGATAGTTCAAGGTGGCGGGACCAGTTCATGTTGTGACAACTCGGACTTTAGACTTGCTTTGACGTAACGTTACGTGTCTATATGATACCATGATTTAATGAATGTTTTGTTATTATGTGCATATGTGTATGTATTGCATGGTTGTATGTATGCTACATGAAGGTTACATGACCCGATCGCACAACACACACACCCACTCGACCGCACAAGGCCTTTGGGCCGTGTTACTTGTAAATTGAGCTATAGGGCGGCCCAAGTGGTGGGTTCGGCCCATCCTTCCCTAAACCGAATAACACTTAGGAAAGTTGTAACCATTCTCACTTGTTACAAAACAATCTACACACACAACCCTAGACGACCTCTCTCTCTCTCTCGTTTTGCTTGAACCCGACGGCAAGATCATTCCATAATCGGATCACCCTTGCTTCTTCTCTAATTCGGTTAGTATATCTTTGATTGTGTTCATGTATTATTCGTGTGATATTGCTCGTTTGTTTACCGAATGATATGTTTCGAATGAGTATTGTATGATGATGATATTAGCAAACTTTACTTGTTAAACCGAGGATGATTTATAGTATTTTGTTAAATCGGCTATCATGTATTGATTTAGGTTGTATAGAATGATGCTTGTAATCGGCTGTTAAATGTTGAACTCGAATGATATGCTTAGATGATAGGGTTGATCCGAATGAATGCTATATGTTGTTCATGTTGATGTGGATTAGGGTTCATAAGAGTTTTTGATGAAATTGCCATGTTTGATCGATATTTGGGTTAACTGTTTTGGGGATTGTGTTAATTGATTGATTTGGTAAAAAGGAAACTGCTATATGATTTGTAACTGATTGCATAATTCATGGAAAGTTGTTAACTAATCACACAAATGGATCAATCACACAAGACCGGCCGATCGCACAAGGGAGCCCACTCGTACAAGGTCCCTGGATCGCACAAGGTCTGTTTATTTGGGCCTGTTATACTGTGTTGTGTTGGGCTGGACCGCCCAAGGTTCCACGCGTACAAACAGATCAATCGCACAACTGATCTAGTCGCATAAGGCCCAAACGCACAATACTTTTAGTCATTGCCTGATCGCACAACATCGAGTGGATCGCACAAGCTAGTGCGGATCGCACAAGATGTTGGGCCACACACTTATACCGAACTGTTGTTGACTGTTGGGCCACAAAGCCCATTTCCTGATCGCACAACCCAGCTGGATCGTACAAGATCAGCTGGATCGCACAACGTCATTTGTGTGTTTGTTTTGGGCCGTATGTTATAATTGGGCTGGGTAATATTGTTGGACTGATTTAATCAGGTCGCACAACACGAACTGGATCGCACAATGCCATTGTATGATAATTATTTGGGCCGTGAATGTTTAAACCATTTAACTGTATGATGGGCCGGGTATAGATTGGGCTTAGTCATGTGATCGCACAAGATGGTTGGGCTCGCACTAGCTCTTTGGCCCAACCATCCGAATCGCACAAGTGGTGTTTATGACGTGTTGACTGTTTACGTGCATACGTGTTTGCCATGATGTATACGTGCAATACTTGAACACAAAACCTGACTAGTGTGATAACCCTGTTAGGACGTGATTGATCACTGTTAGTTCAAGAACCCTCTATTGTGTATCTGCCGAGCAAACCAAGGTGAGTTCACACAGCCAAGGCATGGGGTTCCCAGGGTGGGAATGGGATTGAATGAATTATACGTACATACTTAGTTAACGGAACTTAATGATATGAGTCCTCAGGGTGAGGATGGTGAATGATAAGATACGGCTAGACTAGTATACCTACTTGAACAGATCTTCGCACACACGCCAAGGGTTGGCTGCGATAATTATGACTGATCTTCGCACACATGCCTCGGGAAGGCTGCGAACTAAACATATTAGAACTTCGCACACATGCCAGGGTGGCCAGCGATACAAATATACATAGTCTAGGATATTTGGGAGTATTAACCCAAATCTTCGCATACATGCCGAAAGGGCCCGCGATGGAAACCAATACTATACATGAATAATGAACGAACTAATACGATGCATGATTAGATGAAAGAACGCAACGCTTGCTATACTATTTCTATTACTGAACTTACTTTCTGTGAACTCGCTCAACTAGTTGTTGACTCTCTGCTGCATGCCTTGCAGGACCTTAGGTACATTATGGAGCTTGCACAGGGAGGAGCAGGTCGTTGTGGGCAAAGGATCATGAATGCTATTTAAACACTTATGATGTTTCATACATTAATATTTATGTTTGGGTTTACTTAAATGCTTCCGCTATACTTAACTATATTACACGTTCAATATGATTGGTGGTTAAGATCCTGGTCATGTCACGCTCCCAAGCGGTGATACTCTGCAGGTGGATTTTGGGGGTGTGACAGATTGGTATCAGAGCCATTGGTTATAGAGAACTCGGTTTTAATATGGGAAAACGTTTTTATTAAAACCAGACTATAACCAGAACAGTGCTCTCAACGATCCACAACGACGCTTCGCTCCACGTGCAAGACTCGACATCCTAGGTAATAAGGTTTATGATTATTGCCTGCTTGCTAGAACTATATAGAACTTTGCTCGCATTACACTTAGATACACATGATACTATTACATGAGAATACCTACGTGCTACGCTTTTCTGTCATCGCCCTACTCGCGAACCACTCTCACTTACGTTACTTTTACTATGAAGATCATGTCTGGACGAATTAACATGACACAAGCCCAGCTAGAGGCTCTCGTTCAAGCTCAAGTTGCTGCGGCACTTGCAGCTGTGCAAGCAGGTAGTATATCCTGCAGTATAGCACACACTAGGATCTTTAGATCCTACACTCCCAAACTAGCTCTTGTATTTAAACTTTGCCCTATTCGTACACAATAGGTCAACCAGCGCAGCAGCAAGTTTGCACCTTTAAGAACTTCATGGACTGTCGTCCAAGTACTTTCAGCGGCACAGAGGGGGCAGTGGGACTCCTCCACTGGTTCGAGAAGCTTGAGTCTGTGTTCGAGATGTGCGAATGCCCTGAGGCTCGCAGGGTGAAATACGCCACTGGCACGCTAGAAGGAATAGCACTAACTTGGTGGAACGCCCAAGTTCAGATCTTAGGGTTGGCAGCTGCTAACGCCACACCCTGGAACGACTTCAAGGAACTCATTAAGAGGGAATACTGCACTCGTGATGACATCCACAAGTTGGAGAACGAGCTTTATCACTTGAAAATGACGGGGTCAGAGATTGAAGCCTATACGAAGCGGTCAAACGAACTGGCCATTCTGTGTCCAACTATGGTGGACCCTCCAGTGAAGCGCATTGAGTTATACATCCAGGGACTTGCGCCAGAGATCCAGAGCCACGTTACGTCGGCTAACCTCGATAACATCCAAGACATTCAGCGTCTTGCTCATCGCCTCACGGATCAGGCGGTGGATCAAAACAAGTTACCCAAACGCGTCAGTGCAACTACTACTCCAGCTGCTACTTCTGCTACACCCAACGACAACAAACGGAAATGGGATGGGGATTCCAGCAGGGGATCAGTTTCCGTTCAGTCTCAAGCACAGCAGCGCAGGACGAATGACTACCAGAATCCGAGTCAGCAATCATCTGGCAGTCAGGAGCAGGGTGGATACAGGGGAGTACACCCACTATGTAACAAGTGTAACAGGCACCACAGTGGAAGGTGTCGCAAGGAACGTTGTCAGAGATGTCTCAAGATAGGGCACGAAGCCAAAGATTGCAGGAGCTCACGACCTGCAAACCAGAATCAGCAACTTCCACCACCAGCTCCTCAAAACCCACAGCAGCAGCAGCCACAACGTGGAAATCGGGGATGTTTCCAGTGTGGGGCAGAAGGTCATTACAAACGCGATTGCCCTCAGTTGAACCAGAATCAGAACCACAACAATAACCAGGGCAACGGGAACAACAACAACAACAATGGCAACGAGGCAAGAGGTCGAGCTTTCGTGTTAGGACGAGGAGACGCAATGAACGATATTTGAACTTACAACTTATTTTGGGTTTTCATTATTATGTCTCTGTTACTCAAACAAAGTTTGGTTTGAACATCAATCGTATTGGGTTTTATGAATTATTTTAACTACTATACTTTATGTTTGATATGATGGATGGTTTGATATTATTGAACGCACCTGCCGTATTTAAGGACCTTATGAACAGGGTGTGCAAACCCTACCTAGACAAGTTCGTCATAGTATTCGTGAAGTCCACTTCTTAGGCCACGTAGTGAACAAGGATGGGATCCATGTCGATCCATCCAAGGTAGACTCGACCAGAAACTGGCCTGCACCACGTACTACAGACGGTTTACCAAGGATTTCTCGAAGATTGCTCAGCCGCTTACGCTACTGACACAGAAGGGTGTCACCTACCGTTGGGGCAACACGCAGGAAACTGCTTTTCAGTACTTAAAGGATAGACTTTGCAGTGCACCTATCCTCTCTTTGCCAGAGGGCACAGACGATTTCGTAGTATATTGTGATACATCCATTCAGGGTCTTGGGTGTGTATTGATGCAGCGAGATAAGGTTATTGCTTACGCTTCGCGCCAACTTAAGGTTCATGAACGCAACTACACGATGCACGATTTAGAACTGGGAGCTGTTGTTTTCGCGCTTAAGATATGGCGACACTACCTGTACGGTACCAGGTGCACGATTTACACCGATCACAGGAGTCTCGAGCATATCCTTAAGCAAAAGGATTTGAACATGCGTCAACGGCGATGGGTTGAATTACTGAACGATTACGAATGCGCTATCAAGTACCATCCAGGCAAAGCCAACGTTGTGGCTGATGCCCTCAGTCGGAAAGACACTTTACCATGGCGCGTGCGAGCGCTACAGCTTACGATTCAGTCTAGCCTTCCAGCACAGATACGAACTGCTCAGATCGAAGCACTAAAACCAGGAAACGTCAAGGCAGAAGCCCTACGCGGCTCACGACAGCGGTTAGAACAGAAGGCAGACGGCGCCTACTATGTAACGGGGCGTATTTGGGTCCCACTTTATGGCGGTCTACGCGAACTTGTGATGGACGAAGCACACAAGTCTCGCTACTCGGTACATCCAGGGTCGGACAAGATGTACCACGATATCAGGACTACTTATTGGTGGCCTAGCATGAAGGCCCACATCGCTACGTACGTTGGAAAATGCTTGACCTGTACGAGAGTCAAGGTTGAATACCAGAAACCAGCGGGCCTACTTCAGCAGCCTAAGATACCTCAATGGAAATGGGAAGAAATTTCCATGGATTTCGTTACAGGCCTACCTAGATCCCAGCGTGGGAATGATACCATATGGGTGATCGTGGATCGACTCACCAAGTCTGCACACTTCCTACCTATAAAGGAAACGGATAAGTTCTCCACTCTCACAGACGTTTATCTTAAAGAAATTGTTTCGAGGCACGGGGTGCCCATCTCCATCATTTCGGATCGCGATGCACGATTCACGTCAGAGCTATGGCAAGCGATGCACAAATCTTTCGGCTCACGACTAGACATGAGCACAGCGTATCACCCTCAGACGGATGGGCAGTCTGAGCGAACGATCCAAACTCTTGAAGACATGCTTCGGGCATGCGTTATTGATTTCGGCAACGACTAGGAAAAGCACCTCCCTTGGTGGAGTTCTCATATAATAATAGTTATTACACCAGCATTCAAGCCGCTCCATTTGAGGCATTGTACGGGCGTAAATGCCGGTCACCTCCCTGTTGGGCAGAGGTGGGGGATAGTCAGATTACGGGTCCAGAGATTGTAGTGGACGCCACAGAAAAGATAGCACAAATACGACAACGCATGGCGGCAGCACGCGACCGTCAGAAAGCCTACGCGGACAAGCGTAGAAAGCCATTGGAATTTCAGGTCGGGGACCGGGTTTTACTAAAAGTCTCACCCTGGAAGGGTGTGGTTCGTTTTGGCAAACGGGGCAAACTAAATCCGCGATATGACGGACCATTCGAGATCATCGAAAAATCGGCAAAGTAGCCTACAAGTTGAATCTACCAGCTGAACTCGGGACAGTTCACAATGTCTTTCATGTGTCGAACCTAAAGAAGTGCCTATCAGATGAAAACCTCATCATTCCTTTCAAAGAACTCACTATCGACGAGCGGTTGCAGTTCGTCGAGGAACCAGTTGAAATCACAGACCGGGATGTGAAGGTCCTCAAAAACAAGAGAATCCCTCTTGTTCGAGTACGTTGGAACTCCAAACGTGGCCGAGAGTACACCTGGGAACGCGAAGATAGGATGACAGAAAAGTACCCCCAGTTATTCGGAACCAATGCAACCACTACTGAGACTGAAGCTACTACTTCGGAATTTCGGGACCAAATTCCAGATCAACGGGGGGAGGATGTGACACCCCAGGAAAACCAGTGAACGATTGAACTTACCTAGCTTCCTCAGTGAGTGCATACCAAATTTCGGGACGAAATTTCCAATTAGTTGGGGATAATGTGACAACTCGGACTTTAGACTTGCTTTGACGTAACGTTACGTGTCTATATGATACCATGATTTAATGAATGTTTTGTTATTATGTGCATATGTGTATGTATTGCATGGTTGTATGTATGCTACATGAAGGTTACATGACCCGATCGCACAACACACACACCCACTCGACCGCACAAGGCCTTTGGGCCGTGTTACTTGTAAATTGAGCTATAGGGCGGCCCAAGTGGTGGGTTCGGCCCATCCTTCCCTAAACCGAATAACACTTAGGAAAGTTGTAACCATTCTCACTTGTTACAAAACAATCTACACACACAACCCTAGACGACCTCTCTCTCTCTCTCGTTTTGCTTGAACCCGACGGCAAGATCATTCCATAATCGGATCACCCTTGCTTCTTCTCTAATTCGGTTAGTATATCTTTGATTGTGTTCATGTATTATTCGTGTGATATTGCTCGTTTGTTTACCGAATGATGTGTTTCGAATGAGTATTGTATGATGATGATATTAGCAAACTTTACTTGTTAAACCGAGGATGATTTATAGTATTTTGTTAAATCGGCTATCATGTATTGATTTAGGTTGTATAGAATGATGCTTGTAATCGGCTGTTAAATGTTGAACTCGAATGATATGCTTAGATGATAGGGTTGATCCGAATGAATGCTATACGTTGTTCATGTTGATGTGGATTAGGGTTCATAAGAGTTTTTGATGAAATTGCCATGTTTGATCGATATTTGGGTTAACTGTTTTGGGGATTGTGTTAATTGATTGATTTGGTAAAAAGGAAACTGCTATATGATTTGTAACTGATTGCATAATTCATGGAAAGTTGTTAACTAATCACACAAATGGATCAATCACACAAGACCGGCCGATCGCACAAGGGAGCCCACTCGTACAAGGTCCCTGGATCGCACAAGGTCTGTTTATTTGGGCCTGTTATACTGTGTTGTGTTGGGCTGGACCGCCCAAGGTTCCACGCGTACAAACAGATCAATCGCACAACTGATCTAGTCGCATAAGGCCCAAACGCACAATACTTTTAGCCATTGCCTGATCGCACAACATCGAGTGGATCGCACAAGCTAGTGTGGATCGCACAAGATGTTGGGCCACACACTTATACCGAACTGTTGTTGACTGTTGGGCCACAAAGCCCATTTCCTGATCGCACAACCCAGCTGGATCGTACAAGATCAGCTGGATCGCACAACGTCATTTGTGTGTTTGTTTTGGGCCGTATGTTATAATTGGGCTGGGTAATATTGTTGGACTGATTTAATCAGGTCGCACAACACGAACTGGATCGCACAATGCCATTGTATGATAATTATTTGGGCCGTGAATGTTTAAACCATTTAACTGTATGATGGGCCGGGTATAGATTGGGCTTAGTCATGTGATCGCACAAGATGGTTGGGCTCGCACTAGCTCTTTGGCCCAACCATCCGAATCGCACAAGTGGTGTTTATGACGTGTTGACTGTTTACGTGCATACGTGTTTGCCATGATGTATACGTGCAATACTTGAACACAAAACCTGACTAGTGTGATAACCCTGTTAGGACGTGATTGATCACTGTTAGTTCAAGAACCCTCTATTGTGTATCTGCCGAGCAAACCAAGGTGAGTTCACACAGCCAAGGCATGGGGTTCCCAGGGTGGGAATGGGATTGAATGAATTATGCGTACATACTTAGTTAACGGAACTTAATGATATGAGTCCTCAGGGTGAGGATGGTGAATGATAAGATACGGCTAGACTAGTATACCTACTTGAACAGATCTTCGCACACACGCCAAGGGTTGGCTGCGATAATTATGACTGATCTTCGCACACATGCCTCGGGAAGGCTGCGAACTAAACATATTAGAACTTCGCACACATGCCAGGGTGGCCAGCGATACAAATATACATAGTCTAGGATATTTGGGAGTATTAACCCAAATCTTCGCATACATGCCGAAAGGGCCCGCGATGGAAACCAATACTATACATGAATAATGAACGAACTAATACGATGCATGATTAGATGAAAGAACGCAACGCTTGCTATACTATTTCTATTACTGAACTTACTTTCTGTGAACTCGCTCAACTAGTTGTTGACTCTCTGCTGCATGCCTTGCAGGACCTTAGGTACATTATGGAGCTTGCACAGGGAGGAGCAGGTCGTTGTGGGCAAAGGATCATGTATGCTATTTGAACACTTATGATGTTTCATACATTAATATTTATGTTTGGGTTTACTTAAATGCTTCCGCTATACTTAACTATATTACACGTTCAATATGATTGGTGGTTAAGATCCTGGTCATGTCACGCTCCCAAGCGGTGATACTCTGTAGGTGGATTTTGGGGGTGTGACACATGTAAAGTGGCTGACAATTTCGTTACTGTTGGCTATACCCTGGATCCTTAAGGTATATGAGGATTGATCACCCTCTCTCGCGAAAGGGTATTTTCATACTCTATAAGGTTTAAAGGTTTTCACCTTTCTAAGTCTTGGAGTTTATACACTCCCGCCTGTAGCGCACGAAAACAAGAGTGTTTTCACACTCTTCTAAGGTATAAAGGTTTTCACCTTTCTAAGTTTCGGGGTTTCCACACCCTCGCCTGTAGCGCACGAAACGTGGGTAAAATCCCCGGTAAAACTCAAAGACTTAAAGGTTTTCACCTTTTCAAGTCTTGAGGTTCTTATACTCCGGCTTAAATGCCTGGAAACTGGGTTTAGTCCCAATAAAATACAAATTTTTTGGATAATCCCAAAGTATATTTTCAAAAAACATAATCATTTACAAGTCTACATAAATTTTTGAAAAAAGATTGCTAAGTTTAAACAACTGGTTGAAGAATTGCTAAAGGATCATATCCCGGTACAACATACTGGTCCTGCACAGACAGGGGACATCCGTGATGGAACATGACGTATGCTGATACTATATTCGACTGGGGACATTTATGCTGGAGCAAGAAGGAAACCTATGCCAACATTATATCCCACTGGGGACATTGCGAATGATTCAAAGGTTTAAGAATGAAGATTATTGCCTAGGTGTTTCTGGTATGGATTCTTACTTTTCCTAAGTTTGAAGGCCTTATCTGAGTAAGTTAAGTTTTTATGAAAATTTGTATTTAACTAAGTTTTTGTCAAACATTCTGAACAAAGGTGACAAAGCAGTTAAGTATCATACCAGTATCCTGACAGGATATTCAGAACAAATTTTTTAAATAAACATATAACACGGAGATGAGGTCGAAAAGGTTAGTTTATTATTATTGGTCCAAAAAATTGTATTCTTGGTTTCATCTCAAAAAGAGACCCATTCACCAAGAACACAATTAAGTTTTTAAAGCATATTTACATAAACAATTGAAGGCTTCGTCCTGAAAACACAGGATCCCTCCACCTTCAACTGTCAAACTATTCTACTTGCAGGAAATTAAAATTGTTCTAAGTGCAGGACGGCCAGATGATTTAGACCCTACAAAATACAGGTATCATTAAAGACAAACTAACCAGGATACAAGTTCAGTATATGTGTACGGGATACAGGATCTGGATACTTACCTTATTAGGGAAGGAGATCATGGGCTCGATGGATTCCATGAAGCCAAGGACACCATAAGAGAAACCTTCGGCAGCAGCAACAGAGGGCTTAGAGCTGATGGTAACATATGGCTCCTTTTATCACCAAGGCAGGCTTAGAAAAGCTGTCAAGCTCCTCTAGATCAAAAGTAGCAGGGTCCTTGATGGAATCTGCGTAAAAGGGAGTAATTCTAATTTCATTACATGATAGTATTCTGAAGTAACCAAACCTATGCAGGAATATTTAAAGCAGATATCATTACCAGACATATTGGAATGACTAAAAAATATATCCGCTGGAATCAGGATATCCAACAGTTATATTTTTGGGGACAATTGTTATGGGTGAAATTCTGAGCCCATATCCTGACTTTGTGTCTTGACTTTTTATTTGTTGTATATGATCAGGATACCGGATCAGGATACCGTATCAGGATACCGGGCCAGGATATTGGTAATATCCTGAGGCAGTATCCTGACTATTACTAACGATTGGCTTGTAAAACGTTGGTTGCAAGGTACCAACGTTAAAAGACTTGATCTACCTGAAGATTCACTCAAGGTGGTTGAAAAATGGACGTTGATGGTGGAAGAATGGGTCTTCTAACGGTCAGAAAGGCATGTTCTGCGAGAATATCGGATGTTGGTCAATGTTATTGACATTGTAACGGTTATATGAGCTGAAGACCCGGTTTTGTAGTCAATAAGCACGTGGAAAACAAGTAGAAAGAGTTCCCCAACGTTCAGAATGGAATATTCCCAGCATCCTGGAATAATAGGAGAGTTAGTTTGTTTTTTGTAACTATATAAAGGGGCGATCGGATCATAGGTAGACACAACTTTTCACACAATCTCCACTAACACTCTCGCATACTTTCACTTTCTAGCTCATTGCAAACAACACACTTGTATTCAAATTTCGTTGTAACACTTAGTCGATCCGCACCACATCCTCCAGTGTATCCTGATATTTGAAGCAATACAAGAACAAGGTAGCTGCGATTGTCAGCTCCCGAGGTTTTATGCCGGCGATCTAGATTGATCAAGGGCTTTCCTCGTACATCTCGTGTCATTTACTTTACTTTTTTGCTCATTGTTTGATCACAGATACGACTCTATATCCTGAGCCGTATCCTGAAACTGTTTTTGCAAATAACTCAATTAACATATTTTTGAACACATTCTCTTAGCACACTACCTCACTTAACTAATTTGATCACTTAATTGCTTCGGTAATTTTTGACCAAAACAATTTGGTGCCAACCGTGGGGCAAGTGGTGCTCTCTTTACTAAAATTTTTTTGTCAAATCGCTAATCAGTTTTCTATTTTCAAAACTTTTTGCCACATTGTCCATAATGGCCTCAAGATCAAACATGAGTTCCTCTACTGTGTCTGCTATGACTTCTGCTACTACTGGTTCGGTGCTTCCACCACCTCCTCCAAGGACGCCAGCCTCTTCACGACCTCAGGATATTATCCCAACCCGTAGTGTTCAGGAATCTGCTCCCTTGAGGGATTATGTGAACAAATTCAGTCGAGAATCCTTGGATATCCCACATCTTGATGTTGCAACAGCTGTGCAAGCTTTCAAGATGGGATTACAAAAGGATTCTCAGTTTTATCAGGGTCTTGTAATGAATCCCTGCAGGAATCTCGACGAAGCTCGTAACAGGGCTTTGAGATATATCCGTCTGGAGGATGACAGGAAGATGCAAGAAAGGATGAACTCATCTAACACTTATGAGTCAACTAACAGGAAGTCAGAATCCTCATTCAAGTCATATCGGCCTAAGCCATATGGTAGAAATGAAAACAAGAGAGTGAATGCTGTCGAGGATGAGGATCCTGAAGAGTATCCTAAGTTGTCTGAATATTGCTTTTCTGTTAACATTCCCAAATTGATGTATGCCATGCGGGGTCTAGGAGACAAGGCTAGGTGGCCTCGAAAGAATCAACAAAAGGCTGACTAGAAAGATAAGTCAAAATGGTGTGCTTTCCATGATGATTTCGGACATGTAACTGAGGATTGCATTGCTCTAAGGAAAGAAATAAGCTATCTTCTAAGCAAGGGATATCTGAAAGATCTCTTAGGAAGAAAGAAGAATAAAGGTCAGGATACTAAGAAGGATCCTGAGCGAGCAGCATCACCTCCCGCGGATGCCAAGATAATCAACTTCGTTTTGGGAGGATCCGACATTTGTGGGACTTCGTATTCGGCAGCAAAGAGACATGCAAAGGAAGCTAAGGCCGAAATGGGAGACAAACCTGTCAGGATGACTACCCTCACAACTGACAAAGTGATCACTTTTGATGCAGATGACAGGGATACTGTCCAGGATCCTCACCATGATGCTCTGGTAATAACGTTATATGTGGCTAACCATTTTGTATGCAGGATACTGGTTGATAATGGCAGCTCCGTCAACATAATCCAACTAGAAACTCTGAAGAGAATGAATGTATCTCCAATGGATATCACTTCAAAGTCTACCGTGCTTGTTGGGTTCAGTGGAGAGGCTAGAAACACAGTGGGAGAGATAAAGTTGCCAGTATACGTTGAAGGAGTCAACTCGATACAACGTTTCTGTGTGATGGATTCTCTATCCTGCTATAACATCATACTGGGAAGACCGTGGATTCACGATATGAAGGCCGTGCCATCAACATATCACCAATGCATCAAGATACCTACCCCTTGGGGAGTTGTCAAAGTTGATAGTGATCAGTAGGAGGCGAAAGAATGTTACTCATCCTCGATGAAATCCTCAACCAAACCTAGTGCAGCATAGCAATTAAAGACGCGGGCCCAGGATATCGTGGAGGATCCGGAGCAGGATGTGAAGAAAATTATCCTAGACCAGGATAATCCCGATATTTCGGTGCTCGTGGGAACCAATATCCCTCAGGATATTGAAGAACAATTAATTAACTTTTTGAAATGCAGGATGTCGATGTTTGCATGGAAGCATGAGGATATGACAGGCATATCCAAAGATATTATCACTCACAAGCTTGGAATTGATAAATCATTCAAGCCTGTGCAACAAAAAAGAAGGAAGTTTGCTCCTGAGCGGAACACTATTATCCAGGAGGAAGTTGAAAGACTATTAAAGTCCAGAATGATCAGAGAGGTTAAGTTCCCAAGATGGCTAGCAAACGTGGTTGTAGTACAAAAGAAAAATGGGAAATGGTGAGTTTGTGTAGACTACACAGACTTGAACAAAGCCTGTCCTAAAGACCCATTTCCTCTTTCCCACATTGATGCAATGGTAGATGCCACTGCCGGGCATGAAATGCTGACTTTCATGGACGCATCTTCAGGATTTCAACAGATCTAAATGGAGCCTTCTGACCAGGAGGATACTGCCTTCATGACACCAACAGGTATTTATTGTTATACAGCTATGCCTTTTGGTTTGAAAAATGCAGGTGCAACATACCAAAGAGTGGTAAACATGATGTTCAAAGACAAACTGGGGGACACCATGGAGGTATATATCGATGATATGGTGGTGAAATCTAAAAAGGCTGAGGATCACCTCCAGGATATCAAGGGAGCATTTGATATCCTGGATCAATACAACATGAAGCTAAATCCTTCTAAATGCCATTTCGGAGTGGGGGCAGGAAAATTTCTTGGATATATGGTGACAAAAAGGGGGATAGAAGCAAGCCCAGAGCAGATCAAAGCTATCCTGGATATAAAATCACCCTCAAATATGAAGGACGTACAAAGATTGACAGGCCGAGTAGCAGCTTTAAACAGGTTTATCTCAAGATCCTCAGAGAAATGCAAAGACTTTTATGATATCCTAAAGAAGAACAAAAGATTCGAATGGGGGGAGAAGCATGAAGCAACCCTGCAGGATTTGAAACGATATCTCTCAACCGCACCTATGTTGATGAAGCCTGAAAATGGTGAACCACTATCCCTATACCTTGTTGTATCAGGGAATGCTGTAAGTGCCATTCTTAGAAAAGACCATGAAGGTCAGCAATATCATGTTTATTATGTTAGTAAAAGTTTATTAGATGCTGAAACTAGGTACTCTCACTTAGAAAAATTAATACTAGCATTGGTCATGGCATCAACGAAGCTTAGACATTATTTCGAGACACATAGGATACATGTTAAGACAAATTATCCTGTCAAAAATGTGCTTAGGAAACCAGAAATGTCGGGTAGGATGGCCAAGTGGTCAGTAAAGTTGAGTGCTTATGATTTAGTATATGAACCTAGAAATGCCATAAAGTCTCAGGCTTTAGCTGACTTTGTGGCTGATTTTAGTAGTGACATTCAGGACGAGGTAGACCTAGAAGTTCAACAGTTAGGAGAATCCTCAGAATCCTGGACATTATATACTGATGGTGCATCTAATGTAAGAGGAGTAGGATTAGGAATACTACTAAAATCGCCACAGGGGGACATATTACCCCAGGCTATTAGGTGTGAATTTCCTGCTACTAACAATAAGGCAGAATATGAAGCTTTAATTACAGGATTAGAATTGGCTAAGAGTATGAGTATCGAAAATTTGCAAGTATATGTTGACTCTTTGTTAATTACTAACCATTTTAATGGATCCTACGCAGTTAAGGGTGAGAAATTAATCGAATATCTCGATATTCTCAAAAAATTAGCAGGATATTTCGATGTTTTTATACTTGAACAGGTACCAAGGGAGGATAATGCTGAAGCGGATGCCTTAGCAAATTTGGGATCATCGATCAGGATACCTGAAGGGACCCAAATACCAATATTACATATCTTGTATCCTGCAACGAATCCTTAGGAAAAAGAAGTAGCAGGTATTCAGGATCCTGGAGCGGAGTATCCTGAAAAGGATCCTAAATCCTGGACGACTCCAATCATGAGATATCTCAAGGAAGGACATATCCCCGGAGATGAAAATCCTAAGGCATTTAGGATGAAGGTATCACGATTCACTATTATAAACAATGTTTTATACAAGAAATCTCTTGCAGGACCGTATTTGAGGTGCTTGGAGGGTCCTGAAGCTAAAGAAGTACTTCAGGATATACATGAAGGGGATTGTGGTAACCATACTGAGGGCAGGTCGTTATTCTCAAAAGTATTAAGGACAGGATATTATTGGCCAACAATGAGAAAAGATGCCGCAGAATATGCTCGAAGATGTGACGCATGTCAGAGACATAGTAACATACTGCATCAACCTGCTGAACCATTATATCCTATTGTTTCCCCTTGGCCATTTTTGAAGTGGGGTATGGATATAGTGGGAAAGCTACCAAAAGCCCCGGGAGGAAAAGTTTTTATGCTAGCAATGACGGACTATTTCTCTAAGTGGGTCGAAGCGGAAGAATTTGTTCAAGTTAGAGACCAAGAAGTAGTATCCTTCATAAAGAGGAATATCCTGACCAGATTCGGAGTACCAGCCGAAAGAATCTGTGACAATGGTTCTCAGTTTATAAGCAAGAGAACTACTGACTTTTGCAAGAGTTGGGGAATCAAAATGGTAACATCCTCCGGTGCATCCTCAAGCGAATGGACAAGCAGAATCCTCAAACAAGATAATTGTCAACAACTTGAAGAAAAGATTAGGGGCCAAGAAAGGAAGATGGGCAGAAGAATTACCCTTTGTTTTGTGGGCTGATAGAACGACGGTAAAAAATGCAACTGGTCAAACCCTGTTTTCCTTAGTATTTGGAACAGAAGCAGTGATCCCGACAGAAATGGTGATACTCACAGCAAGATCCAACCTCCGGAATCCTAAGTAGAATACTGAAGTCCTATGCCAGGAGCTGGATACTATTGCTGAGACAAGAAATGCTGCACGACTAAGAATGGTGGCATATCAACAAAGGATATCCAGAACATACAACAAGAATATAAGGATTAGAAGGTTCAAAGTTGGAGATTGGGTGTTAAGAAAAGCTTTTCAGAATAATACCAATCCTGCTGATGGAAAGCTGGCTCCGAAATGGGAAGGACCATATGAGATTGAATCAGAATCAGGAAAAGGTGCATACCGACTCAAGGATATGGAAGGGGATATGCTGCCGAGATCTTGGAATGCTATACACCTTAAGCTTTATTTCAAGTGAGTTTAGAATTTAATTTCTAACTCAGGAGGGTATGAATTCTATCTCTTTTAATTGTGTTTGGTTTAATTTATTCTTTGAAACCCAATACTGACTTAAGCATCTGAGGGGTGTTAGCCAAGCTAACACCCACCTTAGTTTTGAAATGTTTTGCAGTATATGCTTCGGGATGTAGCTCCAGGATACACACTCAGGATGCTTCGGAAGATTAGAGGAATGGCCCCTTCTCTCACGTTTAAGGGATCCTGATCCCTTCACAGGTTTAAAGGTATTCACCTTTCTCACGAATTGGGTTTAAACACCCCGCCTGGAGCGCAAGTTATCCAGGGATAGTTCAAGGTGGCGGGACCAGTTCATGTAAAAGTGGCTGACAATTTCGTTACTGTTGGCTATACCCTGGATCCTTAAGGTATATGAGGATTGATCACCCTCTCTCGCGAAAGGGTATTTTCATACTCTCTAAGGTTTAAAGGTTTTCACCTTTCTAAGTCTTGGAGTTTATACACTCCCGCCTGTAGCGCACGAAAACAAGAGTGTTTTCACACTCTTCTAAGGTATAAAGGTTTTCACCTTTCTAAGTTTCGGGGTTTCCACACCCTCACCTGTAGCGCACGAAACGCGGGTAAAATCCCCGGTAAAACTCAAAGACTTAAAGGTTTTCACCTTTTCAAGTCTTGAGGTTCTTATACTCCGGCTTAAATGCCTGGAAACTGGGTTTAGTCCCAATAAAATACATTTTTTTTGGATAATCCCAAAGTATATTTTCAAAAAACATAATCATTTACAAGTCCACATAAATTTTTGAAAAAAGATTGCTAAGTTTAAACAACTGGTTGAAGAATTGCTAAAGGATCATATCCCGGTACAACATACTGGTCCTGCACAGACAGGGGACATCCGTGATGGAACATGACGTATACTGATACTATATCCGACTGGGGACATTTATGCTGGAGCAAGAAGGAAACCTATGCCAAC
This sequence comes from Helianthus annuus, assembly GCF_002127325.2. NCBI lineage: Eukaryota > Viridiplantae > Streptophyta > Magnoliopsida > Asterales > Asteraceae > Helianthus > Helianthus annuus. The sequence continues at coordinate 85,347,679 of NC_035447.2, forward strand.
ATTATATCCCACTGGGGACATTGCGAATGATTCAAAGGTTTAAGAATGAAGATTATTGCCTAGATGTTTCTGGTATGGATTCTTACTTTTCCTAAGTTTGAAGGCCTTATCTGAGTAAGTTAAGTTTTTATGAAAATTTGTATTTAACTAAGTTTTTGTCAAACATTCTGAACAAAGGTAACAAAGCAATTAAGTATCATACCAGTATCCTGATCAGGATATTCAGAACAAATTTTTCAAATAAGCATATAACACGGAGATGAGGTCGAAAAGGTTAGTTTATTATTATTGGTCCAAAAAATTGTATTCTTGGTTTCATCTCAAAAAGAGACCCATTCACCAAGAACACAATTTAGTTTTTAAAGCATATTTACATAAACAGTTGAAGGCTTCGTCCTGAAAACACAGGATCCCTCCACCTTCAACTGTCAAACTATTCTACTTGCAGCAAATTAAAATTGTTCTAAGTGCATGACGGCCAGATGATTTAGACCCTACAAAATACAGGTATCATTAAAGACAAACTAACCAGGATACAGGTTCAGTATATGTGTACGGGATACAGGATCTGGATACTTACCTTATTAGGGAAGGAGATCATGGGCTCGATGGATTCCATGAAGCCAAGGACACCATAAGAGAAACCTTCGGCAGCAGCAACAGAGGGCTTAGAGCTGATGGCAACATATGGCTCCTTTTTTCACCAAGGCAGGCTTAGAAAAGCTGTCAAGCTCCTCTAGATCAAAAGTAGCAGGGTCCTTGATGGAATCTGCGTAAAAGGGAGTAATTCTAATTTCATTACATGATAGTATTCTGAAGTAACCAAACCTATGCAGGAATATTTAAAACAGATATCATTACCAGACATATTGGAATGACTAAAAAATATATCCGCTGGAATCAGGATATCCAACAGTTATATTTTTGGGGACAATTGTTATGGGTGAAATTCTGAGCCTATATCCTGACTTTGTGTCTTGACTTTTTATTTGTTGTATATGATCAGGATACCGGATCAGGATACCATATCAGGATACCGGGCCAGGATATTGGTAATATCCTGAGGCAGTATCCTGACTATTACTAACGATTGGCTTGTAAAACGTTGGTTGCAAGGTACCAACGTTAAAAGACTTGATCTACCTGAAGATTCGCTCAAGGTGGTTGAAAAATGGACGTTGATGGTGGAAGAATGGGTCTTCTAACGGTCAGAAAGGCATGTTCCGCGAGAATATCGGATGTTGGTCAATGTTATTGACATTCTAACGGTTATATGAGCTGAAGACCCGGTTTTGTAGTCAATAAGCACGTGGAAAACAAGTAGAAAGAGTTCCCCAACGTTCAGAATGGAATATTCCCAGCATCCCGGAATAATAGGAGAGTTAGTTTGTTTTTTTGTAACTATATAAAGGGGCGATCGGATCATAGGTAGACACAACTTTTCACACAATCTCCACTAACACTCTCGTATACTTTCACTTTCTATCTCATTGCAAACAACACACTTATATTCAAATTTCGTTGTAACACTTAGTCGATCCGCACCACATCCTGCACTGTATCCTGATATTTGAAGCAATAGAAGAACACGGCAGCTGCGATTGTCAGCTCCCGAGGTTTTATGCCGGCGATCTAGATTGATCAAGGGCTTTCCTCATACATCTCGTGTCATTTACTTTACTTTTTTGCTCATTGTTTGATCACAGATACGACTCTATATCCTGAGCCGTATCCTGAAATTGTTTTTGCAAATAACTCAATTAACATATTTTTGAACACATTCTCTTAGCACACTACCTCACTTAACTAATTTGATCACTTAATTGCTTCGGTAATTTTTGACCAAAACACCTTGATGTTGTAAAGTTATAACAATGTGTCTTTTTTATAGAAATGGAATGTACTCGCTAGTATTTCTTGCTGATAAAATGTTTTTAAAACACATTTCAGGTAACTTGATGTGAAGCTATTAAAAACCAGCTATGGAGCACTGAAGGCTTAAATAAAGTGGCTATAAGTTACCTAAATAAAAGAAGAAGTTTATGTTTTCAGTAATTAAGGTTTATCCCTATAAATACATTATAAATGGAATATGGGGTTTAGCCCATTTGTTTAAATATAAAAATTTTGGTGTTTTACAAACTCTAAAATTATTTCCTAACTATGATCCTCATGATTAATTCCGCTGCAAATTTAATAAACACCGATACCACCAGTCAGGCTCGCAGCACCTGCTCCCAGGGTGGGGTCGGGGGCTGCGACAATTAATTACTTAAACACGTTAGTAAAGTCGGAATCCTAAAAGTGTCATTTTTGCTCGTGGCGTACTAAAAAGGGGAACTTTAATTGTGATAAAACTTAAATATGAACCATGTGTGCTATGTGGCGTACTATACGTGTATATTATTATTGTGTGATCATAATCGAACATTAATCCACTTAATGGGCCACCAGCGGGTTGTCGGGTCAAAGTTGATCAACTCGAATAAACCCATTAACTGTTTTCAAAACACGTAAACAATGGGATTATTTGGATGTTAAGGGTTATATGAAACTATATCAACACACTCATATACATGTGTTGATATGTAGCAGTTAGAGATTCACTTGTGTTGCACTTGCTGATTTCCCTAAGGTGAGTTTCACAATCCTCTTTTACGCACTTCCATTTGGGGGAGAAAACATGAACGCAAACATTAGATTCTATAATTATTTTCTATCACTTGTTTTACTAAGCGCAAACATATCATGAAAGTCCTTACATCTCGCATCGTTAGTATAGGGATTATCGAGGTAATCTTGTGGTTTAGCCAGTTTAACTATTTCAGCACAAAAATGAATCTTTTAACATATCAGACCCCGAGGTTGCATTTTATAACGGTTTTGGCCCCTGACACTAACTTTATTACTTTTTTGCAGTTAAATGTAAGGTTAATTAGGTCATTATATACCTTAGGGGTTATTTCTGATAATTACAATGTTCTTTTAATATTTAAGAGATTATTAATGCAATTACTCACGTTTTTTTTATTATTTCGCTATTTAACGATTATTATTTAACAAAATACATTTTAAATATACAAAAAAATATGTATTTTCATTAACCGTTTGTTTTTATGAAAGTCGTTTAAAAAGTAATTTGTTTTTTTTTTACATTTTGTTTAAACCATCTATCATTTTTAAAATTGTTCCTTTTTAAACCATTTGTTTTTTAAAATCATTCTTTTTAAAGTTATTTGTCTTTTAAAGTTTTTTAAATACTTCATTTTGTACCATTCTATTTAAAATCATTTATTTTTAAATATTTTTAAACAACTTACGTTTTTAAGTTGTTCATTTTTAAATTTTACAAAACGGCGTGTATAAAAACAAAAGAAATGTAAGATTTGAAAAATAAAACATTCTAATAAAAAAGTTTGCAAAAGATCGTTCATTTTTCAAACTTTTTTTAGAATAGTTTATTTCTTTTTCAAATCTTCCATTTCTTTAGATTGTTTGTTTATTCAAAATTCGTTATTTTTTAACCTTTCGTTTATTAAATTTGTGCGTTTTTTAGTACCTTGCACGTGTTAACTTATTTTTTTAAGGTTTTGTTTTTTTATAAGTGTCCTTTTTTAATCTTTGTTTTTTAAACCACTCATTCGTTTAAAATCGATCGTTACTAAATTCCTTCAATTTTTGACATTATTTTCTGAGGTTCTTTTTCCTAATGGCTATAAGTAAACTGAATACAAAGTTTCAAAAATGAACGATTTCAAAAACGGTTCTAAAAGGAACGGTTTAAAAAAGAAACACTTTAAAAACTAACGACTTAAAAAAACGAATTGTTTAAAAAAGTTAAAAAATGATTTTAAAAAAACGGTATAAAATGAATAGTTTAAAACACATTAAAATACAAACAACTTTAAAAAGAACGATTTGAATAAACAAGCGTTTTAAAATTAATAATTTTAAAAACGATAGACGGTTAAAAAAACAAATTATTTTAAAAACGACGGTTTATAAAAAACAAAAGCTTAATGAAAATACATATTTATTTGTATATATAAAATATATTTTGTTAAATAATAATCATGAAAATAACGAAATAATAAAAAAAACTTGAGTAATTGTATTAATAATCTCTTAAATATTAAATGAACTTTGTAATTATGAAAAACAACCCCTAAGGTATATAATTACCTAATTACCCTTACACTTAACTGCAAAAAAAAAGTAACAAAGTTAGTGTCAGGGGCCAAACTAGTTAGAAAATGCAAACTCGAGATCTGATATATATGTTAAAAGATTCATTTTTAAGCTGAAAGAGTTAAACTGGCTAAAACAAAGAGGCCAAAACAATAATTTACTCAAAAATAAACTATAAAAAATAATACAATCCTACACAATTGCCTTTGTAATTTCATGAATCAAACCATCTAAGTTAGCTACCAATAGTTACAAGATGTGATCCAGAAAAAAACATATAATTTTATATTAAAATCAGTTATCTACGTTTAGTCAAATAAATTATCCAGATTTAGACTACACGGTGTGGGCGTTCTTTCTCGGTAGTGTTGCCAATCAACGCCCACTGTTGGTGCATCCGTCTATCGTCTACGTCTTGTATCGAGTCTAGAGTAGAATAGGCTAGATCAGGGCACGGAATCCGAGATTCTGTCATTGGAGGTGATTCCGCTCCAAATGACATCTTGTCATTTGGAGCGAAACCCCTATATTCTGATTCCGCCCGAAATAGGTTAAAGTCTGATTTCGCCCATAATGTTTAGTTCTGATTTCGCTCATGCTTGTAATGTCTGATTCCGCTCCTGATGATCTTATATGTTCGAGCGGAATTAGAACAACTATAAATAGCATGTGTTTAGGAGCGAAATCATATAGTTGTTAGGGTGATTGTCTTCCGGTGAGCCACGAAGTGCTGCCGAAGTGTTGAGTCGATTGTAAACGTCATCCAGATCAATATAATCAACAGTTGAAAGTGAATACTCGGTGAATTGAACCTGATTTGTCTGTTTCCGCCTTTCAAATCAGGAATAGTTCTTCTGATAGACTCAATTGGGTCCGAATTCGATCCTACATGTGGTATCAGAGCTAAGGAGGAAGAGCTCTTGCCAATTCAACCGAAAATTCTGTTTTTCTACACCTTCTACACTGTCCTTTGCAAATTGACTGAGAAAAATTGATCAAATTATTCTGATTTTTGCACAGTATGCTCGAAATTAGTAATTAACAAAGCCTTGAAAGTATCAGCAGTTAATTCGAACTAAAACTGAGTAATTTGCTAATTCCACTTGAAACGCGTTCGAGAAATGATGACGTCACATGTGATTTCGCTCCAGGATAGTTCTTGATTCCGCTGCAAACACCTGATTTCGCTCGAATTACAGTTTCCGCTCCAAAGTTACATTGTGATTCCGCTCATAATTACATCATGATTCCGCTCCTAATTACATCGTGATTTCGCTCCTAAATACTTTGTGATTCCGCTCCAGAGTACTTGGTGATTCCGTTCCTGATTACATAGTGATTCCGCTCTTGCTTAAGTTTCCGATTTCGCTCCAAACAGTGATTCCACTTAAAGTGTTAATTTCGCTTGAACCAAGGCTGTTTTGTGAAATTTTTGAAATCTGAAAAATGGACGAAGAATTCTACAACGCATTCGCTACTCCGGTTACCGCGATCACTATTGCACAGAACACAATGCTAGAAAACGAAACGGGTACAATGCAAAAACCGCCCAAACTCATGAACATAGAAGAATATAAAGGTTGGGAAGGTCGTTTCGAAAATTGGGTACAAGCTAATTACCTAGACGCTTGGGAGTGTGTTGAGACGAAGTATGTGAGACCGTTAAATGACGATGAAGAGGAAGTTGCGATCAAGGATATGAGTGCAGATAACAAAAAGAAATACAAAAATGAGAAGATGATGTTAAGTCTGCTACAACAAGCTGTGAAAGAGGATATTATGGTATTATTGCAGCATAACGGAAGTTCTTATACTATCTGGAAAGCTCTTAGATCAAAGTTTGTTGGTAGTCAGGAAATGATCAAAAACAAGAAATCACTCTTGAAGAAGGAATTTGATTTGTTTCGTGGATTGAAGAATGAGAGTACAAAGCAGATTATAGAGAGATATTGTAATTTGTTAGTAAACATGAGGAGAGTCAGTATTAACAAAGACAATGAAGAACTGATAGAGAAGCTTGCAGATGCATTACCTCATGAGACTTGGGGCACATACTTGATGATGCTCAGGAACAAGAAAGGATTTAGCACGTTAACCTTGAGCAAATTCATTGAGAAGTTAGAAGCTCAAGAGATGGAGCAAAGAAAGATTGTTTGAATGAAAGATTTCGACGTTGAACAGGATATCGGATTATACTATAAAGCAGGGATGAATGAGAAATCTACAAATTTCTCATCATTTCCAAGAATTCAACCGGAAATTCATCAAAAGGATCAAGCAGTAACACAAGTTTCTCATCATTTCCATCATTTGATCCGAACATTTCAGCAACAAAGAATGGAAGAAAACTTCAGTGCAATATTCTTTTAAATCTTGAGAATGATCAAGATTATTCAGATGAAGTTGCTAAAAATCAAATGTCTTTATTGGGAATGGTTTTAGAATCTTACAGTAGTTTTGTTGCTGGAAATATCGGAAATCCTATGCTTAATAAAGAGGATTATGATCAGATTGATGCTGAGGAAATGGAGCTTATGGATATAAAATGGTGTTTGGCCAGTGTTCTAAGGAGAGCTGAGAAATTTAAGCAAATCACAGGAAGAAATGACTTACGTGAGGCTAACATTTCTACTTTAGGTTTTGATAAATCTAAAGTCACTTGCTTTCGTTGCAGGGAAAAGGGACACTTCAAGAGGGAGTGCACCAATCGTGAAGCAAGTGGAGCTCAGAATCCTTTCAACAACAACAATGATTACTACCGAAAAGCCATCTACCATCAAGTTGCTCAACAACCATCTCAACAACATCAACATCAAGCTTAAACTGCACATGGAAGAAATGTGATTGAAGATTCTGGAAAAAGAGCTTGTGTGGTTAATCAAGATGAAAAGAAGCCATTCAACTTGGATAAATATGTCTCAGCTGATGGAAAAGCTTGTGTGATTGATCAAGATAATGAGAAATTACCTGAGGGTTTTAGCTAGGAGAATTTCACTTGGGATGATTATATTCCTGATCAAGCCACAGCTCATACAACTCACAAAGCTTTTGTTGCCAGAATAGAAGAAGAGAGTGATGATGATAGCACTGAGTACTATGCTAAACAAATGAGAGATCATTTGAAAACGTTGGAAGAAAGTGACAGCGAGGATGAGAAAGCTAAAAAGAAAAAGAAGAAAATCAAGACACCGGTCAGTAGTGATGATGAAGAGGTTCCGGTGATTAGAAGGAAAGTGAAAGAAGTTCCAAAGTTCGAGATTAATGAAGAAGCCATTGCAAAGAAGAATCCAGTGATTTGTGAAAATTGTGAAGCTGTAAAGAAACAAAACAATTCTTTGATTCACAATATGAACAGATTAAAGGAATCATATGATGTGCTCAAGAAAGCGATGAACATGTACAATGATACAAGTGAAGAGCAAGCAACTGCAATGAAGATACTTCAAGGAGCGTTCATGGTCAAGCAAAAAGTTGTGAACAATTATATCGAGAAGTATGCTGCTCTTGAACAGAAACTGGACTTCAGAGGATTGAAACTGAAAGAGTTAATCGTTTGTTGAAAAGTTACCCATGTTCGTCTTATGTCATTGACAGGATTTATCCGACGGCTGAAAGCTTGAAGGCATTTGAGGACAATGATGTAACCAAATAAAAGAAAGGTTCAGAAGAAAATATTGAAGAAAAGACTCCAGTGAAAAAAGACTAAAAAGAAGAAAGACACTAAAAAGATGACATCCGGTAAGAAACAAGGTGTCAGATATAACCAGTGTCCACCCCCGCTGGAAAATGGATATCTGGCTAGAAATCCAAATGATGAAAGAGTCAAAAAGGCAACAAATTTACAGTGGGAGTCGGAGTCGTCAGTAAACTTGCCAGATAATATTGATGTCGTTTTTACATCGTCTGACACTGATCAACAATCTCAATTGATGAAGAAAGTCATGGATCATGTGTTAGATAACGATGAGACAGAGGAGTCAAAGTCGGAGTCTGTGACAGAGTCAAAGTCGGAGTAGTGACAGAGTCAAAGTCTGAGTCAAGTATTCCGGGTCAAACAGAAAAACAAGAAAAAATAGTTTATGACAAAGAATTCTTGTTATCAAAATCAATTTGAGTGATGAAACATTTAAAGTGGCTTATACTTTAAATGATTCGGATAAATTATATTCTGATGGGGAATTTCCAATAAGAGGTGTCAAAACTGAAATGATTAAAAAGGTTTTCAAACTCACAGAAATTAATATTTCTGAAATAAAAGATTTAAATCTTACTGATAAACCTAAAAAATACACCTCAAGAGTTCAACAGAGATTAAACAAGAAAAAAGGTTACAGTTCTGGTTCAGGTTTTCAAAAGAAATCTAACCATAACGGTAATTTCAAAAAGAAAGGTTTAGGATTTACACCTACAGAAAAACAGAAAAATGAAAAATATGTTCGTGATTTTAAATCCAAAATGACATTTGTTTCAGGAACGTCAGCTGATGAAGAAGAAAAGAAAGAATTCTGGAGGCAGTCAAACAGTGAGTTCCTTGCAAAGAAGCAAGATGAAATGAAAAAGATGGCTGAGCAGAAGAAAGATACGAGAACCTGTTTCCAATGCAACACTGTTGGACATATTGCCAGAGATTGTTCTAAGGCAATAGCACCAAAACAGGGAGTATCTCGTAAACTGAAGAACAAAGTTATTGAGTTTGAACCACCACTTGATAGAACCAAACTTTTCAAAAATTCAATTTTTGAAACTGGTGAATGTTCAAACAAATTTTACAAGAAAAGAGCTAAATCTGACAACCAGAAATGGGTTGTTAAGAAGTCTAGTGGAAGTTCTAGCGATGATTCTGATAGGTCAAAATCAGAGGAGCTATCTTCTGGCGATGAATCTGATTCCACAAAATCAGATGAGCCACAGGTTGTTTTAAAAAGTGAAGCTATTTTGAAAGATGAAAAATCAGTTCGGATTGTGAATGATGAGGATTTTCCATCACTTCGGGCTGAAAATTATAAGAAAAAAATTGGTAAAGTTGAAATTTCTAACCAATTTTATTCTGATAATCAGGTTTTTGATGTGGAGAAGGCCTTTAACCCCAAGGTAAAACATATCTTTGGTAAGATGATTGACCGAAAAGTCAAAGGGGTTAAAGAGTTTTATGAGAAGAAGAGAGGAGGTAAGAAACCGAGTGATGGTGACTCAGTGACACCCAAGGCTGGTCAGGCTTGGGTGGATATTTTCTTCGACTAAAAACCTGACTTGCTGGAGCTCCCAGGTTGGTAAGCGAGGAGCAGGTATCGACATTTTTCTTGAGGAATTTACTACGGTAATGTCATCGTACAAACGGTAAAAAGGTTTGTCTGTGTATTACAAACAAGTGGTAAGAAGACTTGATTGTGCATACTTGCATATTGTAAATCAAGGACATTAATTTGTACTTGCATTTTCCTACTAGTGGTTGAAAGACAATATGAAGAACCACATCCCCGAACCTATTATTGATATACCTACAAGTGGTAAAATCAACCAAACTTATTTTCTGGAAAAACCATTTTGATTAAAACAAACTTAAGTGTTTTGAAATCTAAAATGGGAAAATAGTTTGTTGATAGGGGGAGTTCTGATTGTTTATGCCAAGTGAATGGCGAATTGAGGCGATTTGATATCGGTTGTCAAGTTTTCTTGTACAGTTTGTTTTCAAATTTTTTTTAATGTGTTTGCATTTTAGGGGGAGTAGAAAATTTCAGAAAATCCAAAAACATTAGAAAATTTGAAAGAGCACAAAACTCATTTTTGATCTGAAAAATATTGATAAAACAACAAAAACATGATAAAATGAAAAACGAGTTTTGTTGTGAAAAAGAGGAAATGATAGTACATCAGTGGACTGTCACAACATGCTAAAGAAATGGAAAGTTAAAATGTGATAAACAATCTCACTGCGGATATGCCAGTAGGTTTTTGCACATTTAGTAGATTGTGACGAGATATAAACCTAAATTCAAACTTGCTTAGTTCGTGGGGAACAACTTCTTGGATATATGGGTAACCCCCGAAATCTTGTTTGAAAGGTCCCACTTTCTGAGATACTAGGTCTTTATGCTTAGTGACATCTGGGGTATTATCCCGGGACTTCTGCTGTATGGAAATACTGACCTAGTCCCCATATAATACTTTCCGCAAATGCTTGAAAAAGCGCAGCCCTCAGCAAATTGATTAAACAATAAAATTGATAATCATTGCTGTTGAAGAAAAGATCCTCTAAAAGGGGACACACCAAAAGTAGAAGCCGTCATCTCTCTGCGTAAACGGAAGTATCGACCTGAGCTCTCACGGCCCTCGCAATTTAACCCCTTTACAGATATTATCTAGGTATACTCACCTGTAAGACTGAATATTGGGATCTGGATACGGGAGTATATTCAAGTAGTGGGACACGCGGATAAGTTTAAGTTCATAAGACATTAATATCGTATCTCGGATCAGTTGAACTTTGTGTGAAAATTTAAGTGGATCAATATACTGACAATCTAGGTTAATTGTTTAGAATTTAAAATGAAATGAAGCTTAACTGTGTTGGTGATTTGTCTCATAAACTGATATGATCCTCTTACACAAACTCGCAAAAATATTGTCTGTGAATATTTCTTTACTGCATTACATTTCTCTTATTACAAAATCCAAAAAGATTTTAGTGTGTTTTAGCATAATTTTTTTGAAAAAGACAAAAAGATTTTCGACAACTGGTGTTGATGAGCTGATTTTCAAAATTCAAGTGCTAAACATGATGACATCTGGTTTGGGAGAGAATGTTTAAGAGTGTAAATTTTACAAGTGGTCATCAGATGTTGTTAAAAAGGGAATACGTTTGCAAATGGTTCATCAGAGACTAGATGTTAGACCATTTTATGATGTTTCTAGTGGTGTCTGAGTGAATTAAAGATTTATTTCATAAAACTTATGTTTGAGGTAGAGATTATGCAGATAACCTGAGCTGGAGGAGAGCCAGGTCATGATCTTGAAACGGATGTTGAATCTGTAAAAGCCAGACTGTGATCCCAGATGACTGAGAGGGGGAGTCTGAGTTGCAAAGAGTCAGGTTCTGATCTTGAGATTGATTCTACTGATGAAGATTGAAGAGTCAACATTCGCGGGAAGAAGTTTGTTGGTGATGAAAGAGAAAGAGAAGATAGAGATTGAGGATGCTTACAGCGTCAAATATTTCAAAGAGAAGCCCAGAAGACTGATAAAGACTGAAGATGCGAAGACTCGACACTGAAGACTCCGTCAACATCCGAGGGGGAGTTTGTTGGTGCATCCGTCTGTCATCTACGTCTTGTATCGAGTCTAGAGTAGAATAGGCTAGATCAGGGCACGGAATCCGAGATTCTGTCATTGGAGGTGATTCCGCTCGAAATAGGTTAAAGTCTGATTTCGCCCGTAATGTTTAGTTCTGATTCTGCTCCTGATGATCTTGTATGTTCGAGCGGAATTAGAACAACTTTAAATAGCATGTGTTTAGGAGCGAAATCATATAGCTGTTAGGGTGATTGTCTTCCGGTGAGCCACGAAGTGCTGCCGAAGTGTTGAGTCGATTGTAAACGTCATCCAGATCAATATAATCAACAGTTGAAAGTGAATACTCAGTGAATTGAACCTGATTTGTCTGTTTCCGCCTTTCAAATCAGGAATAGTTCTTCTGATAGACTCAATTGGGTCCGAATTCGATCCTACACCCACACTCCCACACCGTCCCCCAGCGTTATTCACGACGTTGTTCAGTGAGCTTGGGATTCTTCACCGGCGTTGAGGGCAAACGTTGCACGACGTGGACGCCATTTATTGGTTGATTTAAACTAGCCGTTAAACGGCTAGTTTGACCCTAAATTTAAAAAAAAAAAAAAAAAAAAAAAAAAAAACCTATATATACTAACATATTTCACACATTTTTTTATGAAACCACACATTTCATCAATTCCCAACTTGCCATCTCTCTCCCAATTTTTATATAATTGTAAAAAAATGGTAGGCTCCATTTTTTCTTCTTCTTCGTCGTCGTCTGGGCTGATGATTTAATTCTATTCTCATCAGACGACGAGGGACCGACAATCATAATTTCAGCGGTTCAAAGGTGGATCAAACTATAATGGAAGGCGGAGGTTGCTCTTCGGAACCCAAGAGGAGAAACTACCTAGTAGTTGACCGAGTCACCGCACATGAATTGTTGGTAAGTGATTATTTTCACCGAATCCTACCTACGATGATGGTACTTTTAGAGAACGATTTCGTATGAGCCGTAAATTATTTCTAAGAATATCGAACAAAATTTAAATCTGCTAATCTTAATTTCAACCAAGCACCGAAGAGTTAAGTAATGAAGAAAAAGAAGCGAACTTGAATGAAATTAAAACTAATACAACAATCTGCCTTATGGGTGATGTTTGGCACTGTTACGGCGTTGCCAGCCCACGTGACGAGGGCGCCAAACCACAACGATCTGCCTTATGGCTAAAGTTGCATATTCCTTTATGTAAAATCAACTTCTCATGAATACAACATGTAGTCACACATATGTGGTTTACCCTTTGTATAGATGTTTATATGCCGGTAGTTGGACACACCCTTCTTTTACTTTTAATGAAAAAAGATTTAACTCCTCTTTTACTTTAAGTTGATAAAGTATTTAAAGACTGAGAGTTTAAATCCTGTAGTGTATAGGTTGTGATGTATTTATACTATAAAACTAGTTCAAAAATCCTGCAGTGTATAGGTTGTGATGTATTTATACTATAAAAGTAGTTCAAAGAAAAAAAAAACTATAAAACGTTTTGCTCCAAAGTTTCTAGTTTTTTAGCGTTAAACTTCCAAATGTTTAAAAAACTACAATGCATTGGTTTGATTTGTCATTGATGTCATCATCTTCTTGACAGACATCATGCCATGGTTTGTTTTGTCAAGTTTCAGGAGGTGCACATAAACGGTTCATTAACCGGAACCGGTTAATAACCGTTCGTCTAGTAACCGGTTTGAAGTTATTTTTAACCGCCGGTTTCTAACTGGTTAGTGATTTTTTGAGTGTAACCGGCTATTAACCAGATTACTGGTTAACCAGAAAAAAAAAAAAAACGGTTAATTAACCGGAAAAACCGGTTATTAACCAAATTAGTTAAATTGAATAACCGAACCAATTAAAGTAATAACCGGCTAGTTAACTGAACCAGTTATAAAAAATAACCGTTTTGTGCACCTATACATGCGATTAAGTTAATAGAATGCAGAAATCAGTATTGCCGTATGGATATTAATAAATCATTGGGCTGCACGAAAACCATTTAAAACCGAACATGGCCCAATAGCAAATACCATTAAGAAAGCTGATCGTGGGCCATAACTTATTTAGCTGCTTCTAGAGGTGCACAATTTTTAATAACCGGTCGTGTTTTAAGGGTTGGAACCGGTTATTGCTATAACCGGTTTGGTTTCGGTTCTGGTTATTTGACCATAAAATCATACCCTATGTGCCCAGTTTCGGGTAGGGTTCGGTTCCGGTTCTTAAGAAACCAGATATTAAAATACCCTATTTTCAGGTTTTTATACCTTATTTCGAGTTTTTTAGTTCTATATTTTCGTATTTTTTAATACTCTATTGAGTTTTTATTACCCTCGTATTTTTTGTTTATTATTATTAAATATGCATTGTATAATGTAAGAAAAATAAAATAAATGCACTAACATAAATTTAAAAGAAAGATATTAGAATCGTGTATCGGGTATAGCCGGATATAATCGGTTCCGGTTCCGGTTCTTGTCCGGTTTCGGGTATTAATCGGATATGATTGGTTCTGGTTCCGATTCTAGGTATTGAGATCAAAATGCATACTCCATCTATACCCGACGGGCAGGGTCAGTTCCGGCTTCGGGTATAGAATACTTGGGTATTAAAATAACGGTTCCAGGTTTTTTTAGCGGGTCCAGTTCTAGATACGGTTTTTTTTTGTGCACCTCTAGCTGCTTTAAGGGTGTTGTAGATTTATTGGGCTAGTTGATGCCTGATGGATTGATTATTGATAGTTTGACACAGAAGAGTGATTAGTTTCGTTTTGCTGTTTCTTTAGCGTAAAACAGAAATCGAAACCAAAAACCGACAACCGTATTGTAGGCGGTAGACAAGTTTTTTTTGTTCCATGTCGGTCCGGTTACAGTTCGGTCGGTCGGTCCACACAAAAAGTAGCCCCTGGATCGGTCATTGTACGCCAATTCCTAGTTTAAGTATCAGGTTATACAACAGGACATGACAATTTTGGTTTACTCAAATTTTATAACAAGTCAAAACGGACCACTCTTAAAGAACTTGCTAACTTAAAACGGGACCAAATTGGTTAACGCCCTAAAGACCTTTGTTTATCTCCACAACCTACTCGTCACCGACACCACCTACACCTTTGCTGCCACCACCGCCACCCTTGCCACCTCAACTTATTAGTTTACTCACATCATACAAGTCAAAACTGACCACTCTTATAGAACTTGCTAAATTAAAACGGGTCCAAATTAGTCACCGCCTCCGATGTAACACCCCGTGTTACGAAAGTCAAAGTACAAGCCAAAGTCAAGGTCAAAGGAAGAAAAGATTGCTAATTGCGATCTGTCACTCTTTGCTTAACTATGGATTGTACACTTTGACTTGTAATTGAATCTTTTATTTTATTTACTTTAGTTGTATTATGTTGAGTATCTGTGAATAACGAGGTTTAATCGCATGTTTTATCGCTTTATCGCTAATCGCATCCCAATCGCATTCGCAACTCGAACTATGCGTTCTGGATATTGTTTTACATGTGTGTGCTATTTATGTGTTACTTGTGCATGTTTAAATGATGTTTTGTGGTGATTATTTGAAAACGCAATCGCAACTCCATCGCAATAGCAGTCTAATCGCAAACGCTAAGCGCAAGATAATTAGGATGATTGTATGTTAGATATAGTATTTGTGTGGTTATTGTACATCTACCGTATCGCTTAATTGAAACTCGCTCAAACGCATCGCAACGCTCAACACACGAAACGAAACGTCGAAACGCAACTCATCGGAGCCACTCGATCGAATGACTGTTCGATCGAATGGCCATCCAATCGGATTGCCATTCAATCGGATTGTCATCCGATCGAAGTGTCATCCGATCGGCACGCCATCCGACACGTGCCCTTCCTTTCCCTTTTTGGCAACCTATAAATACCCCCTGTCACATCACAAGTGATGTGACAGCTCTCTCTCACGTCCGGCCAACGCGCAAGCCCTCTTTTCCTTCGATTTCTCGCGATTCTTGTAAGTTTTCAACTCAAACCTTGTACTTCTATGATCTACACGCAATTCTTCATCATTTTCACCTTTGAATCTTAACTTTTAACCATGAAATCAGCTGATTTGAGGTGTTCTAGGGTGATGTCATCAGGGGGTTCTTTTGAACTTCAAGTTTTGGCCTCATTCCACCAAGAACAACTCGGATCTGAAGGGTTTCCACATGATTAAACAACGTTTTCGCATAGATCTAAACATTTTCAAAGTTAAAAGGATTGAAAGATACTTTTTCAACTTTCTTTCAACTCTTTTACACTCAATGCACTTAAAACCGATAGAATCAGAGCTCATTCAGGCCTTCTACTCTTCTCTATTGATGTGTCAGTTTAAGATCTGAATCCTATCAACGAGACAACCGATTTCGGGTTCAAACTGAAACCACCCGTCATGAATAGTTAACTAATCGGATAGGGGTGATTCCCGTTCGATTGGATAACCTGGGTCTGATGGAGTTTCCGTTGTTTAACATGTTGTCATACCGTCTTGATCAAACCGCAAAACTCTTCAAAATAATCAAGTTCAAGACGATGTGACTGTTGGGACGGATTGTCGTCCGATCGGATTGCCATTCGATCGGATTCTGATCGAACGGCAATCCGATCGGATTGAACTTGAGGTTCAACACTTAAACATTTTCAAGATTTCAAAAGATCTGAATGTCGAATGGATTGCCGTCCGATCGGATTGCCATCTGATCGAACGACAATCCGATCGGATTGACTTTTGGGACTTCAACATTTAACGTTTTTACAATTTTCAAAGATCACCAGTTTCTAACGGATTGCCATTCAATCGGAAGACCATCCGATCGAGTGATCGTCCTGCTGTGAACTTGTTCTCTGAGAAATACCTCGTCGGACGGATCGCCATCCGATCGAACGACCTGAAAGGTAGAGATACTTCTCTGTTTTCAAAATGCTACAACGAAAACTTCAAAGCCACCATACACAAACGCATCCTTACCAGACGAATGTCAATCCGACCGAATGGCCATCCGGTCGGATGACCATCCGAACAGATTGACATCCGATCAAATGACCATCCGATCGGATTGCCATCCGATTGGATTACCGTTCGACACTTGGTCACTTTTCCCGTTTAACGCGCCGATCATTCGCTTATGCTATCGTTAACTATTCAGGCTAATCTCTCAGCGCTCCCGTCAATCCAAGAGAGTGTTTACTTGTTAAACGCTATCTGTGAGTATACTCGATCCCTTTTTGCTTTATGCGCTTTTGAGTGTTACATACGTTACTTATTCAAATCACTATCGACACACAACGCAAACACTATTTATACGCTGATCGTTAATGCATGTTACGTGTTATTCGATGAATGCTTATATGTTATGTTAACACAGTGATTGTTGCCTGACACCTTAGCAATGATAGTACTATAGTTTGGACTCAGCACCTGTCGTGGACAGGGGTTGTTAAGGGCTTTACTTCACGTGTCCCAGTGGGGATATGTGTTGCGCATTCTACAACTCGCAGTCACGTCTGTGCATATTTCTATGTCGATAACCTACTAGCCTTCACTTTGTTACATGTTACATGCCAGTTATGCGTAAACGATTTCGAACTCAATTATACTATTAAACTTGTATGCTCACCTTTACACTATGTGTATTGACCACTATTTTAACGTATGTGACAGATGCTTAGGATGCTTGCTTGCTATTTGATGGAATTGAGCTAGGTAGGAGTCTAGAAACAAACTAAATAAAATCTGAGTTGTCGGAATGGATATTTGTCTTTGAGAACAATGTCTGTAATAATTGTTTTTATTTTATATGTTTGTGGTATGGGACATGAACCTTTAATATATTATAACTAATAGTTGTTATGGATTCTCCTGGACAATTTGTTTCGCTCAGTGCCGCGCCCCGATGATTCCGCCATCGGTTGGAGTGTGACAGATTGGTATCAGAGCCATAACTATAGGGAACTAGGCAAGACTCGACCTAGTCCAGGTCGATGTCTTAGAAACGACCTAGTCTATAGTCTAAGTACCAACAGAACGACTTGTGCATACCCTGTAGAGGTTTGGTACAAGCTTACTTGCTATTCTCGCTCGCACCCGTTGAACACCATCACTGCACAATATTTTCGAAAATGAACGAATGATCAGATCGAGACTAGGTGTTAAAACCGCAAACTCTTGATCAGATCGCTTGTTCGACCCGCATTTTTACTATAAACAAGAGAATTTGCGTTGAATCAGGAGTGAAATCCGCACTTCGACGCAATTTTCTCACTCTATCTCGTGATTCTATCACACAAACAGGAATAAGGTTGTTAAGTCAGGTGATGTCTGTCGTTAGTGACATGCAAAAACCTAATTAACCTAGGTAGCTAGGGTAAGCAGGGTATCGAATCCAGAGGAGTCTGTGGTTAATGCTAATTATTATTTGTTTGTAAATATTTGAATTACTTTGAGAAATTGCTAGAAAACTATAAACAATAACTTTGAGATTGTAAAAACAATGATAGAAAAGGTGATCACTCCGGGATTCAGATTCTGTAATTACTAATAACCTAGTTCTGATTTTATTGGATGCTATTGATTGAATAGTAAATCTGTCACATCTACCAATTACCTATGCAGTTCAAAATCTTAATATTAATTGATCAGAGAAATATTAAAACAAACATTCATAGGAATCATTCAATCAACAAAAGCATAATTGGATTCAAAACATAATTATAACTCTGACTGTCACTCAGGATTTGTCTGTCACACAAATTATATAATCACGCAAATAGTCGGCTGTCACCCGACTACAAATCCAAATCTCAATAAAAACAAAAACTAAAATTAAAAGTGTCTCACAAGAATCATTCACCCGAAGTGTCCACGAAAGATTTAGCCGCTCATCTCGGTTGTTTTTGGATTGAATTGTCTTTCTGCCGTCGAAGATGATGATGAACGATGTGATGATGATTATTTTACTGTTCATCAAAAGTCAAGACCCTCAAAAAGTCGGCCTACTATGGCTGCCTCAAGTCCACGCGATTTATGATCACTGTCTTCTCAATGATCAGCCCAATCCAATAAAACAAAGACTAAGGGGTGTTTGTTTTTTGTTAAAAGCTCTCCAGGACCTCTTATGTCTGCCCCATGAAGACCACGCGCAGACGTTTGAGTCTGCAGTGTGTTTGTTTTCTCGAAGACCTTTCATTAAAAAAGTTCTGCGAGACCTCTTCTTGGTGCAGACTTGGGTCTATGTCTTCTAAGCTCTTCTCCCCTCTTTCATTTTGCCAGATACCATAAACAAAACACCCCCAAAGAAAACCCTAGCTCCTCCTCATCTCCCCTCTACATAGTTGCCGCCGCCGCCGTAGCTCCTCCGCCTCTTCTCCACGCCGCCGATCTCCTCCCTTCTCCCCTGCTGCTGCCGTCGATCTCCTCCCCATCTCCCCTGCTGCTACCGATTACCGACCTCTTCTCCGTTGAATCACCTCACATTTGCCGTCAAAGACATGTGAGTTTTTGAAAGAAAATGTGGTTTTTAATTTGTGGATTTGGTTTGCTTGGATCCGATCACTGTGACTTCTTAAATATGATTTCTTTCGGTTTATGGTTTATGTTATGGACAACTTCTTTACAATATTATTGGAAATCATCGCTGAATCACTTGAATTCTATTTTGCAATCACTGTTGTATTATTTTGCAATTTCATTTGTTTGTGATTTAAAAAACAGAAAATGTGATTTTTTTTTTGAACCAGTGATCCATTTTGGAAGTATATTGGAATCACTGAAACATTTTGGAACCACATGAAATTTCATTTTGTGATTTAAAAAATATGTTTAAAACTTATAATGGCTAGAAGAACACTGTTTGTTGCAGTGATTTAAAAAAAATGAAAAAAATTATGTTTAAAAATTATGTTTATGATTTCTTGTGTTTGCAGAAGTTCAAAACAAACAGTCTTCTCCTTACAGACTGCAGAGGTTTGGTCCACCTCTTCTGCTACAGATGTCTGCAGATGTGGTCCGCAGACTGCAGACGTTTTACCTCTGAAAAAACAAACAGCACCTAAAGGTCTCCTCCAAAGTCTGCGTGAAAGATATATGGCCCATGATGAGAATGTGATGTTGACTTCTTGAATGAATCGCCTGCCATAAGTCACGTGAATATCTGATGGCTGCCAATCCGTATGTATGATGATGTCAAGATGATGAGTTAATGTTGAAAACTTGTTGTGATGTGAACCTCAAATGGCGGCCCCCTCTCTCTTCTGCTGCCAAACCTTCGAAGTCTTCAAAAGTCTCCACTCCCCATGTATGTCGTCCAAGTATGATAATGATTTTTATATCATGGTCCAATCAAAAAGTCTCTTTTATGTATGCATGTGCGCGTCGATATGTAGGTTTTCTACCATTCAAGTCTTTTCACAAGAAACACATGTGCATGGCATTTAAGTCACCATAATCTATGGTATAGTAGCCGTAGGCTACGTTTCTCATTGCTGGAACCTTTTTTCTCAACCGTAGGCTACGTTTATAAAACGTAAGTTACGGTACGAACCTTCTGTGAACTCTTTTGCTTTTGTCTCGCTCCTTGTGACTTCATTTTTAACTTGCATTTCAACTTTCAACTAATGACAAACAGCCCCCTGGACTTCGTTGCTTCGCGTTTCTCGTGCTTCGAAGTTGTTTTACCACCCGCAACAAGTACCTAGCAACGCAATGTGCCTCGGTTATCATCCACAAGTATTCCGCTTCATTACCGAGCATCATAACTTCACCGAATTACGCGATTAACCTGTAAAACCACATACTTGCGTAGTTAACATATTCAAAGCGTATAATCACATGAACGGCAGTAAAACACGTAAATTAAGCACATTAACACTCGGTTTTCACACTCTCCATCACATCCCCACACTTGACATTGATTGTCCTCAAGCAACCACCACAAACATTACTCACCTTATTAACAAATCACCATTGAATCCCTTACCGAACTAGCAATTTAAGTGTCACACCCCGACCACGTAAAACAACAAAACGTGGCGGAAACGTCGGGGAGTGTTGTAACAGAATCATTGTTTCACAACCATGGATTAAATAGTTTTGTTTTATTGAATTATTGAATTCAATGTTTTGGTACAATTTAAAATAAAACAAATAATTTTTTCTCAGTTTTAAGTCGCTAAGGCACAAGTCCATCCTATATGTAGCGTGCATCAACAATCATCACATAGCAGTACCTGAAACATATATGAAAATATGGTACGTCAGCATAAAAATGCCTGTGAGTAACATAGGATTTTATGTATTAGATTCATGGCTGTAGATAATATGAGAAAAGGTTTTATGTTTTTCAAAATAGCCATGAATCTAATGTAAAAGTTTTGTTTCTGAAAATGTGTCATTTTGGAAAACGGGTTTATAGTATAGACAAAAATATACTTTGGTTTTGAAAAGTTTGTACAAATAGTATATCATAGTATACTTTAGTTTTGAAATAGTTAAATGGATAGTATATCAAAATATACTTTAGTAATTAAAATAATAGTTTCGGTAGTATATCTCAAATATACTTTGGTTTAAGAATAAAAGTATTGGTAGTATATCAAATTATACTTTGGTTTGTAAATAGCATATCAACTATGCTTTGGTTAAAAGTAGCATATCAACTAAGCTTTAGATAGTATATCAAAATATACTTTAGTTTAAAATAACAAAGTTGGTAGTATATCAAACTATACTTTGGTAAACAGTAGCATATCAAACTATGCTTTGGTTTAAAAATAGCATATCAACTATGCTTTGGTTTAAATAACAAAGTAGGTGTGTTAAAACATATGTTGGATTTTTGTACATAGTATATCAAAATATACTTTGGTAGATCACATTTGAGAGCACATCAAACTGTACTTTTGTAGTATATCAACATATACAAAGAGAGTGTGATTTGGTATTCAACAAAGCCTTAGTGTATCAAACTACACTTTGGAGACTATAGAAATACCACGAAGGCAATTTCTATTTGGTTTAAATTTGGTTTCTGACATTCCATACAACAGGAATGGGGTGTCTAGTCCTATAGCGCTATATCATACTACCAATCGGCTGGGTGAATGTATAAAAATGGTACAATCCAACAATTTGTTTATTAAGTTTTGGAAAATCAGTGTTTAAACCATAGGTAATTGTTTAATTTGTCAAAAGAATATGTATTAAGCATGTGTAATCATATAGTTTAAAATCAGGAAAATAACAGATAGGCATATATGTTTCACCCCAAAACAATTGAAAACAGTAAAAGAGGGGACTATGTACTCACTTGAGATTGCAAGTATCCTTGATTAAGTGTCCTAACAAAGCTCGGGAAATCAAGGAATCAAGTGGCACCTAGTATGGATCACTATGTTAAACAATCGGATCCTAAATCGGGAGATAGGATAGAATGAAGTTCTATAAATCAAATGAGTATTGCAACTCATATGGTATGATTTAATAGAGCTAGCATTCTGATTGGAAGGCCTACCTAAGTGCTTTTGACCCATTTCGACACATTATGGTAACTTAAGCCCCTATAATGCGTCGTTTGCGTAAAACTATGTTCGGATGGTAATCTATGTGCTATGTCAAGTCTTACATGCCCAATTATCCCTATACATGTTACTAAATCAGATTACTTGTCAAAAATATGTTCACATAGTCAAATTACGGATTCTAGCTTCAAAAGGTGTCACACCCCCAAAATCCACACGCGGAGTATCACCGCTTGGGAGCGTGACTGACCAGGATCAAGCCACCAATCATATTGAACATGCATTTAATATTAAGTAAAATAACTGAAAACCATCCATTCAATACAAAAGGTGATCAAACAAATCATCGTTTCAAAATGTAGCGGAAGCATAGTAAATAAACCAGTAGTAGTTAACAGTTTTAAGTGTCATAATAGCTCAACAGAAAAGCCACGATCCTTGTCCACAACGACCCGCTTCTCCAGTGCAAACTCCAAGTACCTAACGATCTGCAAGGCATGTAACAGAATGATCAACAAACTAGTTGAGCGAGTTCACAGAAAGTAAATGCGTAATAGTAAGTTCGTTTGTAACAGGTGGCTCTACTGGGCCGTTTGTATGTTCTATTGGTGGTGGTGTTCCACGTTATTGGTGGTGGTGTTCCACGTTACTGGTGGTGGTGTTCCACGTTACTGGTGGTGGTGTTCCACGTTATTGGTGGTGGTGTTCCACGTTGTATAACCACTAGACTACTCGTAACTATAGGTATCCTTCACAACCGAGGATAGTGATCAGTATAAGTATCCTTCACATCCGAGGATAGTGATCAGTATAAGTATCCTTCACATCCGAGGATAGTAATGTGGTAGTCTAGTCATAGTGTCAATAGTGTATCTAATCAACCTTTCAATCCCATTCCCAACACCCCGGGAATCCCATGCCTTGGTAAGAGTGTGAACTCACCTTGGTTTGCTCGGTATGTTAGTCTACGTGTTCACGAATAATCAATCACGTCCTATTGTATGCACGTATAATTAATCAGTTCAAATTCGCAATATTTCACATGTAATCTATCAAGGTTTAATAACATAATGAGAATAATAGGGTAACACCGTTAATCAATTAACAAAGTCTACTACGGAGTTAACGAAAGTTAATCATCTACAATATTAAAAAGAAGAACATGGCCGACAATTGCAAACAATTCTCAAAGGCTATTGGACCAATATTTCCACTTGTATCTTAAATCCTGAATTATCCATTTGGTAATAACAATTCATGCAAATCATTGATTAATGGCACACATTTTGATAGTACTCGATTACAATAAATAGCACACACATAACTCCCACATGTCCACTGACAATTCATATGCTAACAACACAAACTAACCGATTATGAGGAGGTGATCACATGCAAAACATTAATTTGGTTACACTTTTCATACAATCCACATGCCAATCATGCCTCACAATAGTCAACAAATATGCACATTGTTTCCATGCTTCCATTGGACCAAATAATCACAACCTAAGCTTCTCATTGGACCAACCAAGCACTCACATGAATTATCAATGCACTAATAATAACCAACATGATTATTACATATCGGCAGTTGACCATACCCAGCCATCGACCACCGATTTGACCCACTCACTAATAGCGAACCGGCCAATAATGGCATTTGACCTAATATATGCGACAACTCCCTGCTATTGGACCGATTATGAAGGTGGGTCAATTCTCAAAAACCTAGCCGACAACTCCTATAACCTTTTCAGTAAATCACATGTTGATCAAATTAATAAGATCTAGTAGATTCATGCAAATCAATTCAATCCTATGTTCATACATATCTAATAATAGCCGTTAATACAAAATGTCAACAACAAGCAATAATGATTTCGATGACTAACCGAAATAGAAGAGAATAATTTGGTTGATGCACGGCTCAAGTCTTTCCCAGCTGCCATTCGTTTTCAAGGAGAGCGAGAGGGAGAATGCGAGAGATGGGGTGATTAGGGTTTTTTTTTTTTAGAAAGATAACAACGTCGTGCACGGTATAAAACCAAACTCTTATCCGATAGCCACTGGGCCGAGGCCCATATATTGTTTTCGTTGGTGAGCAGCGGACGAAAACACTTAGGTGTTTTCGGACATGATGTGTTTTCGGGTGGGGGCATTTGAGTTGGGGTGATTTCGGCAAGAGAGGTGTTCGATCAAAGTTCCAATTTTTAATTACACTAAATGCACTTTTAACGCGAACATATTAATAACATACTCTCAAATGTAAAGCACACCATATATAACATATCAGTCACAGTACAATATAACAGATTTCAAACATGTACAGTTGTGAAATAACAAGCCGTGAAAACAAACAATTAACGCGCAGTTAATGCTTGCGAAGGTGGAAATCTTGGAAACTCGAGTTGTCACATTATCCCCAACTTAAAAGAAATTTCGTCCCGAAATTTGGTACGCACTCACTGAGGAAGCTAGGTAAGTTATATCGTTCACTGGTTTTCCTGGGGTGTCACATCATCCCCCCGTTGATTTGGAATTTCGTCCCGAAATTCAGTAGTAGTAGCTTCAGCCTCAGAAGTGGATGCATTGGTTTCGAATAGCTGGGGGTACTTTTCTTTCATCTGATCTTCGCGTTCCCAGGTATACTCTGGGCCACGCTGGGAGTTCCAACGAACTCGAACAAGAGGGATTCTCTTGTGTTTGAGGACCTTAACATCCCGGTCCGTGATTTCAACTGGTTCCTCGACGAACTGCAACCGCTCGTCGATAGTGAGTTCCTTAAAAGGAACTATAAGGGTCTCATCTGATAGGCATTTCTTCAGATTTGACACGTGAAATACGTTGTGAACTGCACCGAGTTCAGCTGATAGGTTTAATCTGTAGGCTACTTTGCCAATCTTTTCTAAGATTTCAAATGGTCCGACGTACCGCGGATTCAGTTTGCCTCGTTTACCAAATCGAACCACACCCTTCCAGGGTGAAACTTTCAATAAAACCCGGTCCCCGACCTCAAATTCCAATGGCTTTCTACGCTTGTCTGCGTAGGCTTTCTGACGGTCGCGTGCTGCCGCCATGCGTTGTCGTATCTGTGCAATCTTTTCTGTGGCGTCCACTACAATATCTGGACCCGTAATCTGACTATCCCCCACCTCTGCCCAACAGAGAGGTGACCGGCATTTACGTCCGTACAATGCCTCGAATGGAGCGGCTTGAATGCTGGTATGGTAGCTGTTATTGTACGAGAACTCCACCAAAGGGAGGTGCTTTTCCCAGCCGTTGCCGAAATCGATAACACACGCTCGAAGCATGTCTTCTAGAGTTTGAATAGTTCGCTCAGACTGCCCATCCGTCTGAGGATGATATGCTGTGCTCATGTCTAATCGTGAGCCGAAGGATTTGTGCATCGCTTGCCAAAGCTCTGACGTGAATCGTGCATCGCGATCCGAAATAATAGAGGTTGGCACTCCGTGCCTCGAAACAACTTCTTTCAAGTAAATGTCTGCTAAGGTAGAAAACTTATCCGTTTCTTTGATAGCCAAGAAGTGAGCAGACTTTGTGAGTCGATCAACGATCACCCAAATAGTGTCATTCCCACGCTGGGATCTAGGTAAGCCCGTAACGAAATCCATGGAAATTTCTTCCCATTTCCACTGCGGTATCTTGGGCTGCTGAAGTAGACCAGCTGGTTTCTGATATTCAACCTTGACTCTCGCACAGGTTAAACATTTGCCAACATAGGTGGCGATGTGGGCTTTCATACTTGGCCACCAGTATGTTGCTTTGATATCGTGGTACATTTTATCTGCCCCTGGATGTACCGAGTAGCGAGACTTGTGCGCTTCATCCATCACAAGTTCGCGTAGACCGCCATAAAGTGGGACCCAAATACGCCCCGTTACATAATAAGCGTCGTCTTCCTTTTGTTCCATCTGTTGCCTTGAACCACGTAAGGCTTCAGCCTTGACGTTTTCGGGTTTTAGTGCTTCAATCTGAGCAGCTCGTATCTGTGCAGGAAGACTGGACTGAATAGTAAGCTGTAGCGCTCGCACGCGCTTAGGTAGAGTGTCTTTCCGACTGAGGGCATCAGCCACAACATTGGCCTTGCCTGGATGATACTTGATGGCGCATTCGTAGTCGTTCAGAAGTTCAACCCATCTTCGTTGACGCATATTCAAATCCTTTTGCTTAAGAATATGCTCGAGACTCCTGTGATCGGTGTAAATCGTGCACTTGGTACCGTACAGGTAGTGTCGCCATATCTTAAGCGCAAAAACAACAGCTCCCAGCTCTAAATCGTGCGTCGTGTAGTTACGTTCATGAACCTTGAGTTGACGAGAGGCGTAGGCAATAACTTTATCCCGCTGCATCAATACACAACCAAGCCCCTGTATCGATGCGTCACAATAAACCACGAAGTCATCCGTGCCCTCTGGCAATGAGAGAATAGGTGCGCTGCAAAGCCTATCTTTTAAGTACTGAAAAGCGGTCTCTTGCGTATTACCCCATCTGTAAACGACACCTTTCTGTGTTAGCATAGTAAGTGGTTGCGCGATCTTTGAGAAGTCTTTAATAAATCGCCTGTAGTAACCCGCCAAACCCAAGAATTGGCGTATTTCTGTCGGTGTACGCGGTGCTGGCCAGTTTCTGATCGAATCAACCTTGGATGGATCGACATGAATCCCATCCTTGTTCACCACATGGCCTAAGAAGTGGACTTCACGAAGCCAGAAGTCGCATTTTGAAAACTTTGCGTACAGTTGCTCCTTTCGAAGAAGTTCCAAGATAAGGCGTAAGTGCTGCTCGTGCTCCTCCTGACTCTTGGAGTAAATCAAAATGTCGTCGATGAAAACAATGACGAACTTGTCGAGATAGGGTTTGCACACCCTGTTCATAAGATCCATGAAGACTGCAGGCGCGTTCGTAAGCCCGAATGGCATGACAAGAAACTCGTAATGACCGTAGCGAGTTCTGAAAGCGGTTTTGGAGACGTCCTCATCCCGGACTCTCAGCTGATGATACCCTGACCTTAAATCAATCTTGGAATAGTAACACGACCCTTGCAACTGGTCGAATAGGTCATCTATGCGCGGAAGAGGATAACGGTTCTTCACCGTCACCTTATTGAGTTCGCGGTAGTCGATGCACATCCTGAACGTACCGTCTTTCTTCTTCACAAATAACACTGGAGCTCCCCAAGGCGACGAGCTTGGACGAATAAAGCCCTTTTCCAAGAGCTCTTGTAGCTGCTTCGACAGTTCTTCCAATTCGGTTGGAGCTAAACGATACGGTGCGCGGGCTATTGGTGCTGCTCCAGGAGCTAACTCAATCTGAAACTCGACTTGACGATGAGGAGGTAAACCAGGTAAATCTTCAGGAAACACTTGAGGAAAATCACGCACAACTGGTATATCCTCCAGCTTCTTTTCCTTTGCTGACCCGTCTGTGACAAGTGCCAGAATGGCAGTATGTCCCTTTCGTAAACATTTCTGAGCCTTCAAGAAAAAGATGATGTCAACCACAGCACCACTCTTGTCGTCTTGAACTTCGAGAGGTTCTTGACCTGAACGAGGAATGCGAACAATCTTTTCTTTGCATAGGATTTCTGCTTGCTGTTGCTGCTGGCGATTCCGATTTGCAAGCCGCGGGCTCCTGAACCCTTAGCTTCTGCTATGCTCTGGCGATCACTATTCTTGCGCTGCTGCTGTGCTTGAGGCTGAACGGTAGCTGAACCCTTGCTGGAATATCCATCCCATTTCCGCTTGTTGTCACTGGGAGTAGCGGGAGTAGTAGAAGTGGTAGCGGTAGTAATAGCGCTGATACAACTAGGCTGTCGGTTCTGTTCCACTGCCTGATCCATGAGGTGATGGGCAAGACGTTGAATGTCTTGGATATTGTCGAGGTTAGCCGATGCATCATGGCTCTGAATCTCTGAGGCTAGACCCTTTAGGTACAATTCGATACACTTGCTTGGAGGGTCCACCATGGTTGGACATAAGATGGCCAATTCGTTCGACCGTTTCGTACGAGCTTCATTTTCTGACCCCGTCATTTCCAAATGGTGAGGCTCCACTTCCAACTTGTGGATGTCATCACGCGTGCAGTATTCCCTTTTAGTGCGTTCTTTGAATTCGTTCTAGGGGGTGGCGTTAGCAGCTGCCAACCCTAATATCTGTAGTTGCGCGTTCCACCAGGTTAGCGCGATTTCTTCCAAAGTACCAGGGACGTACTTGACCCTGCGAGTCTCAGGGCCGCCCACTGGACGACAGTCCATGAAGTTCTTGAATGTGTAGACAGGTTGCTGTGCGTTCTGACCCGTTGCGCGAGAAAGATAGGTCAAGGTTAAGCGCGAGAGTTGGGTCACGAGAGTAGGATCTATCATCCTAGAATAGATCTGTAACAGCAGGTTATACCTCCTGCTTGTGCGGCTGCAAGCGCCGCAGCAGCTTGTTTGTTAATAAGAGCCGCCAACTGGGCTTAAGTCATGTCAACACATCCAGACATGATCGAACGGCAAAGGTAGCATAAGTATGAATGGTTCGCGAGTAGGGCGATGACAGAAAAGTGTAAGCATGTAGGTGTTCTCAAGCAATAACAAGTTGTGAGCATGGAAATGTAAGCATACTACGAGCAAAGTTCTATGCAAATTCTAGCATGTAGGCAATAAACATAAACCTTATTACCTAGGGAGTTGAGTCTTGCACGTGGAGCGAAGCGTCGTTGTGGATCGTTGAGAGCACTGTTCTGGTTATAGTCTGGTTTTAATAAAAACGTTTTTTTTTTTTTTTTATATTAAAACCAAGTTCTCTATAACCAATGGCTCTGATACCAATCTGTCACACCCCCAAAATCCACACGCGGAGTATCACCGCTTGGGAGCGTGACTGACCAGGATCAAGCCACCAATCATATTGAACATGCATTTAATATTAAGTAAAATAACTGAAAACCATCCATTCAATACAAAAGGTGATCAAACAAATCATCGTTTCAAAATGTAGCGGAAGCATAGTAAATAAACCAGTAGTAGTTAACAGTTTTAAGTGTCATAATAGCTCAACAGAAAAGCCACGATCCTTGTCCACAACGACCCGCTTCTCCAGTGCAAACTCCAAGTACCTAACGATCTGCAAGGCATGTAACAGAATGATCAACAAACTAGTTGAGCGAGTTCACAGAAAGTAAATGCGTAATAGTAAGTTCGTTTGTAACAGGTGGCTCTACTGGGCCGTTTGTATGTTCTATTGGTGGTGGTGTTCCACGTTATTGGTGGTGGTGTTCCACGTTACTGGTGGTGGTGTTCCACGTTACTGGTGGTGGTGTTCCACGTTATTGGTGGTGGTGTTCCACGTTGTATAACCACTAGACTACTCGTAACTATAGGTATCCTTCACAACCGAGGATAGTGATCAGTATAAGTATCCTTCACATCCGAGGATAGTGATCAGTATAAGTATCCTTCACATCCGAGGATAGTAATGTGGTAGTCTAGTCATAGTGTCAATAGTGTATCTAATCAACCTTTCAATCCCATTCCCAACACCCCGGGAATCCCATGCCTTGGTAAGAGTGTGAACTCACCTTGGTTTGCTCGGTATGTTAGTCTACGTGTTCACGAATAATCAATCACGTCCTATTGTATGCACGTATAATTAATCAGTTCAAATTCGCAATATTTCACATGTAATCTATCAAGGTTTAATAACATAATGAGAATAATAGGGTAACACCGTTAATCAATTAACAAAGTCTACTACGGAGTTAACGAAAGTTAATCATCTACAATATTAAAAAGAAGAACATGGCCGACAATTGCAAACAATTCTCAAAGGCTATTGGACCAATATTTCCACTTGTATCTTAAATCCTGAATTATCCATTTGGTAATAACAATTCATGCAAATCATTGATTAATGGCACACATTTTGATAGTACTCGATTACAATAAATAGCACACACATAACTCCCACATGTCCACTGACAATTCATATGCTAACAACACAAACTAACCGATTATGAGGAGGTGATCACATGCAAAACATTAATTTGGTTACACTTTTCATACAATCCACATGCCAATCATGCCTCACAATAGTCAACAAATATGCACATTGTTTCCATGCTTCCATTGGACCAAATAATCACAACCTAAGCTTCTCATTGGACCAACCAAGCACTCACATGAATTATCAATGCACTAATAATAACCAACATGATTATTACATATCGGCAGTTGACCATACCCAGCCATCGACCACCGATTTGACCCACTCACTAATAGCAAACCGGCCAATAATGGCATTTGACCTAATATATGCGACAACTCCCTGCTATTGGACCGATTATGAAGGTGGGTCAATTCTCAAAAACCTAGCCGACAACTCCTATAACCTTTTCAGTAAATCACATGTTGATCAAATTAATAAGATCTAGTAGATTCATGCAAATCAATTCAATCCTATGTTCATACATATCTAATAATAGCCGTTAATACAAAATGTCAACAACAAGCAATAATGATTTCGATGACTAACCGAAATAGAAGAGAATAATTTGGTTGATGCACGGCTCAAGTCTTTCCCAGCTGCCGTTCGTTTTCAAGGAGAGCGAGAGGGAGAATGCGAGAGATGGGGTGATTAGGGTTTTTTTTTTTTAGAAAGATAACAACGTCGTGCACGGTATAAAACCAAACTCTTATCCGATAGCCACTGGGCCGAGGCCCATATATTGTTTTCGTTGGTGAGCAGCGGACGAAAACACTTAGGTGTTTTCGGACATGATGTGTTTTCGGGTGGGGGCATTTGAGTTGGGGTGATTTCGGCAAGAGAGGTGTTCGATCAAAGTTCCAATTTTTAATTACACTAAATGCACTTTTAACGCGAACATATTAATAACATACTCTCAAATGTAAAGCACACCATATATAACATATCAGTCACAGTACAATATAACAGATTTCAAACATGTACAGTTGTGAAATAACAAGCCGTGAAAACAAACAATTAACGCGCAGTTAATGCTTGCGAAGGTGGAAATCTTGGAAACTCGAGTTAATGCTAAAACGCATTTTGACCGAAACTTTGACTCGACACTACAACTAGTTAACGTGGTAATCAGCGGCTATAATCACGAAGGATTATAACTATCGTGATTACAATCACGTTTCAAAGTTCAATTGAACTTTGACTTGACCAATTGATGGTCAAAACCGAAAGTCAAACTGTTGGCCAAACGTTTGACTTTCTGCACTACATAAGGAAAAAAAAGCAATAAAAAGAATGAAAGAAGGCTCACAATAGTCCTTGCTATCTTTTCTACAAAGAAGACAAGTCCCAAAAAGCTTAGAAGAGAGCTCCAAAGCAGATTAGAGAGGAGAAGAATGAGGTATGAGCATGGAATGAATGAAGTTGATGGCTATTTATAGTTGTAGTGGATTAACAAGATCATTCCACTTGTTTTTCTTAGCCATTAAGCATTAATCCTAGCCATACATGTGTTACAAGCTGATTAGAGCCTTGGTGAACACACAAACTTGCCCACCACACAAAGAAATTGCACAAACAGCCCTTGAATTTGCAAACTGTTGATGAAAATGAACTTTCTGCCCAGATGTGGCACTCGGGTAGCGCGACGGCATAGGCAGGAGGGCTCGCGCTACGCTACGGTGTATCAGATTCAGCAAAGTTTCAAAAATGGCAGAAATGGTCCCTGCACGCGTTTAAAGCCTTTTTCGATGCGTTTAAACCCCGTTAACCTCATTTCAAGCCTCTAAAATGAAGTTAAAGCATAGGGGACTCAAAACATGCTCAAAAATATCTCGGATGTCGGTTCGTTTGATCGTACAATCGCGTTGTTCGGTTAATTACGACGGAAGTCGTAACGAACGCAAAATCGATCCAAATTAAGCGACGAATGGAATTTTTGCATGGCGATCACTAAAATAAAAATATTTTAGTGTGTACAAAAATTTTGGATGTCCAGATGTGGTCAGAACGTAAGATATGCGCGAAAATGCAAACTTACGCCGTTTTTGACACTTTTAATCCCTGAAAGATCACATAAGCATGTTTTCGCACACCGAACCACTCAAAGCTTGTTTCTAAGCTATGATTAGGTTATATATGGTATGTTTAACTTATGATCAAGTTCCGGACTATTCGTTACCTTACGAATCGGTATAGTTTCGCAGTTTGACGCAAATAGTCCCTGCGATTGAATAAACTTGTTTTTGCCATACCAAACCTTCCAAAACTTATTTCTAAGTTATGTAAAGGTCATTTAAGGTATGTTAAGCCTATTTCACTATTCCGGTGTGTTTGTCGCGCTAAACTGATTACGTTTACGCACCAGTGCGCGTATAACTTTCCAGAAAGCGATTTAAAGCTCGGAATTGAACAAGAAATGATATGTGCAAAAGATACACATATTTATACAAATCCCAGGTATGAAACACAATGTTTCATAGGTTTGGCATTTGTTTGGTGTTCGTGGTGACACAGGTGTCACAGTCTCCCCTACTTTAGGAAATTTCGTCCCGAAATTTAATTCTAGAGGAAACTTGTGAAGACAACTGTGATCGTTTCGCTTTCAAGTGAATCCTTCGTTTCCCGAGTAGAACTCTAGGTCACGTTTGGATTCTTAGCGAATCTGTTAACTGCCAAAATGTTGCAGTAACAAACACATGGGGTTTCGAACGACGGATAGGAGGATGTTTCCTATGAAGACTATTATAGGAAACTTGTGTGTGCTCGAAATCAGAGTCGGAGAATGCAAAATAAGATTGACATTGGTCAAGGTCCAGGACTTCTAGCAATTTAAATAACGCTTCTTTCGTAATGTAATAAGGAACACTTATATATAGGAAGTACCAGCGGCGTATCCACCATGCCCTTTTTACATTGTTCCCGTCTCGTTATTCTTATCACTATAGGTCTTAACACATGACAAAACTTGCTGTGGTTTTTGTGCACTGAATTTCATAATTACGTATGCATCCATAATTACGTAATTCCTTGCACAGTCCGCACAGTTCATCTCATAATGTGTAGGGTAAAATCAATCGAATAACCATGAAATGACTTGACTAGACCACCAAGGATCTTTTTAACTAGATCAATGAACGATCCTTTTAACTAGATCAACACATGATCTCCTTATCTAGATCGTCGTATGATCTTTTCAAATAGACCATTTAAGGGATCTTTATAACTCGGAACCAAATAATCGTTTTGAATAAGCACTTTGGAATCCAAGGTTCTTACTATTTGCATAGAAGCCCCTTAAGGATTTAAGACAGTACTTTGAGTATCCTTCTGAGAATCTAACATATGAAAATACGGAAGATTCCACCAGGACTTAGATAACGAGCTTTGGAGTTACACATAAACACAAAATCACCAAATTGTGTATTCGTTAATTTAATTATTAGCTCGTTTGTGAATTTGAAGTACACTAAAATCCAATCACGGACTTCAATTAGTACTTTAAAATATCCTCAAGAATCTAACTATGAAGATAGGAAGATCTTATAAGGATTTGGAATTTGTTTCTGTCGTGTTATAACATTCGTATTAGGATATATAAAGAATCCAATTAAGGACTTATGATAGTACCTTTATCAAATCAAAGATTTGAAATGGTACTTCAAGTATCTGATTAAGAATTGCACCTGTACTTTGTTTCTTAAAAAAAACTAGTACTTAGGATTTTTGGGGAGATCACAAATGATCATAGAATGAAGGAACCACAAGAGTAGTTTGTTCTGGAAAGAACATGGTTCATTGGTGTCGGTATTGTAGGGGTATGCCAACATACAATCGGATCAGTTTTGGAAATAAAATTGGAACAACCATTTTATTTATAATAACTGAATTGTCCCAAATGTCAAAAGATAACAAACAAAGGAAATACAACAGACTAATTGTTCCCTGCTGCGTTGTCATTTGCATTTGCCTCGTTTATGTTGAATACTCGTCCACGTGCTGGATTTGTATTAACAAGTCTTGGGCAATTGTTCCTGTAGTGAGTAAGGTCACCACAGTTATAGCACGATCCAGGAGGAAACTGTGCTCGAACAACGGCAGGATTTGCAGCATTTTGGTTTTGGATAACATGACGGCAGGTTTCGACCAAATGTCCCAATTGCCCACAGTGGGTACACTTGAGACACGGTGTTTGATTCACATGATGACGGTTGCATTTGTTGCACAAGGGTGCAGTACCAATATAGTTCTTCCTAGCACGAGGCTGTGCTGGCTGATTTGGTGCAACCTGATCATTCTGAGCGACTACTGCGAAGTTTTGTGAAGCCTTACGCTTCTTTGACTTCTTAGAGGACTCGGTCTGTTTATCCTTTGGTTTATCTTGTGCTGACTTGTCAGATGGTCTCGGATCGCCTTTTCGGAAAAGCTTACCCTTCCTGATTTGAGATTCAGTCAGGGTGGCAGATAGTTCGATGGCTTGTCTGACGGTAGTAGGGTTGCTACCAGTAACAATATCCTGAACTGGGTCAGGAAGACCATCGATGTATCTTTCAATCGCCTTATCCAAGGGCGTAACCATGGTAGGACATAACAGACTTAATTCCTCGTAACGATCAGTGTAGGCTCGATGTTCACCGCTGTCTTGTTTGAGATCATCAAATTCCCGTTCCAAAGCCCTAAGCTCATGACGAGGACAGAATTCCTTCATCATTAGAGCCCGAAGCTCTTCCCAGGTTTGTGCCATTGCTACATTGGCACCTCGATCCCTCATTATGCCATTCCACCATGTGAGTGCTCTTTTCTGGAATACACTTGACGCAAACTCAACTTTTCGCTCGTTTGGGCATTGTACATGACGAAACGTGCTTTCGAGACTCTCAAACCACTGTAGGAACCCTGTGGCCCCTTCAGACCCAGTAAATTTGAGTGGCTTAGCTGAGTTGAATGTTTTAAAGGTGCACTGAACATTATTATTGTTATTGTTTGCCTGATTTATCTGGGTGATAAGGTTCGGGAGCACAGCAGCGAATTGCTGAGCGATTAAGGCTGCCAAAGCGGCATCCTGAGCTGGATCACGTCGAGGAGGCATATTCTAAAAGAGCAAAGAAACATGAGGGAAAAACGAGTGAGATGTCATTGGATATTCAAAACTGGATGTTAAGAATATCGACAAAGCATAAGGATTGTGATCATTTGTTCGTTACTTAAAACAAACAAACGACACTGTGACAAATCAAAGTAAATGGGTCAACATAATGTATCACTGAAGACATGCTCGCCTATAAGTGAACACTCACCCCAAGAGTTCCCAGGTAAGAGTGACTGGTCCGATACTGCGGATTTGTACGAACACTCTAGCCTTAGACAGAAAACTCAGGGTACAGGCATTCACTCTTCCAGTCTGCACGTGTTCACATTATTTAGACTCAAACTTTGACGGGATTTTGAAAACTCAAAAGGCACAAAGCTAAAGATGAATCAAACTGGAAGGGTTCAAAACCTAGTAATCAATCATCCAAGGATAGATGATTAATTTTCGAAGCGGATTTGTTATTGTGTTCTCGTTGTGGTTATCATCTAAGGATAGGTGACGTGTATTGTTTTAAGACTAAACACAAGATAACTTGTGATAGGGTCCTAGGAAGGTTATATTCTAGGTCAAAGCATTACTAATAACCTAATTCCCTATAACCATTGGCTCTGATACCAACTTTTCTGTCACACCCCGACCACGTAAAACAACAAAACGTGGGGAAACGTCGGGGAGTGTTGTAACAGAATCATTGTTTCACAACCATGGATTAAATAGTTTTGTTTTATTGAATTATTGAATTCAATGTTTTGGTACAATTTAAAATAAAACAAATAACTTTTTCTCAGTTTTAAGTCGCTAAGGCACAAGTCCATCCTATATGTAGCGTGCATCAACAATCATCACATAGCAGTACCTGAAACATATATGAAAATATGGTACGTCAGCATAAAAATGCCTGTGAGTAACATAGGATTTTATGTATTAGATTCATGGCTTTAGATAATATGAGAAAAGGTTTTATGTTTTTCAAAATAGCCATGAATCTAATGTAAAAGTTTTGTTTCTGAAAATGTGTCGTTTTGGAAAACGGGTTTATAGTATAGACAAAAATATACTTTGGTTTTGAAAAGTTTGTACAAATAGTATATCATAGTATACTTTAGTTTTGAAATAGTTAAATGGATAGTATATCAAAATATACTTTAGTAATTAAAATAATAGTTTCGGTAGTATATCTCAAATATACTTTGGTTTAAGAATAAAAGTATTGGTAGTATATCAAATTATACTTTGGTTTGTAAATAGCATATCAACTATGCTTTGGTTAAAAGTAGCATATCAACTAAGCTTTAGATAGTATATCAAAATATACTTTAGTTTAAAATAACAAAGTTGGTAGTATATCAAACTATACTTTGGTAAACAGTAGCATATCAAACTATGCTTTGGTTTAAAAATAGCATATCAACTATGCTTTGGTTTAAATAACAAAGTAGGTGTGTTAAAACATATGTTGGATTTTTGTACATAGTATATCAAAATATACTTTGGTAGATCACATTTGAGAGCACATCAAACTGTACTTTTGTAGTATATCAACATATACAAAGAGAGTGTGATTTGGTATTCAACAAAGCCTTAGTGTATCAAACTACACTTTGGAGACTATAGAAATACCACGAAGGCAATTTCTATTTGGTTTAAATTTGGTTTCTGACATTCCATACAACAGGAATGGGGTGTCTAGTCCTATAGCGCTATATCATACTACCAATCGGCTGGGTGAATGTATAAAAATGGTACAATCCAACAATTTGTTTATTAAGTTTTGGAAAATCAGTGTTTAAACCATAGGTAATTGTTTAATTTGTCAAAAGAATATGTATTAAGCATGTGTAATCATATAGTTTAAAATCAGGAAAATAACAGATAGGCATATATGTTTCACCCCAAAACAATTGAAAACAGTAAAAGAGGGGACTATGTACTCACTTGAGATTGCAAGTATCCTTGATTAAGTGTCCTAACAAAGCTCGGGAAATCAAGGAATCAAGTGGCACCTAGTATGGATCACTATGTTAAACAATCGGATCCTAAATCGGGAGATAGGATAGAATGAAGTTCTATAAATCAAATGAGTATTGCAACTCATATGGTATGATTTAATAGAGCTAGCATTCTGATTGGAAGGCCTACCTAAGTGCTTTTGACCCATTTCGACACATTATGGTAACATAAGCCCCTATAATGCGTCGTTTGCGTAAAACTATGTTCGGATGGTAATCTATGTGCTATGTCAAGTCTTACATGCCCAATTATCCCTATACATGTTACTAAATCAGATTACTTGTCAAAAATATGTTCACATAGTCAAATTACGGATTCTAGCTTCAAAAGGGCATTTTGGTCATTTCCTATGGGCATACAAGCTAACTAGCATACGACTAACCAATCCTATGTGATCATAAGGTATAACCTCAGTGGTTATTCCCTATGCAACTATGATCACTAACTAAGCTTGGTCGGATCTTAAAGATCGACCAAATGGGTCGGGTTCGAAAGGCTAAGCGGTTGTTTAGACCGCTTACCCTACGACCCTAAACAAGCACTAAACTAATAGTGTCGAGTTAAACATATCAAAACATGTCTAACCTACTGATTTGGTATCAAAACAAAGCGTTTTGATACCCTAAAGTAGTTCCGTTGCAAAATGCGTGCTAAAACGCATTTTGACCGAAACTTTGACTCGACACTACAACTAGTTAACGTGGTAATCAGCGGCTATAATCACGAAGGATTATAACTAT
The DNA here is from genome assembly GCF_002127325.2 of Helianthus annuus. Taxonomy (NCBI): domain Eukaryota; kingdom Viridiplantae; phylum Streptophyta; class Magnoliopsida; order Asterales; family Asteraceae; genus Helianthus; species Helianthus annuus. The sequence continues at coordinate 85,385,553 of NC_035447.2, forward strand.
CGTGATTACAATCACGTTTCAAAGTTCAATTGAACTTTGACTTGACCAATTGATGGTCAAAACCGAAAGTCAAACTGTTGGCCAAACGTTTGACTTTCTGCACTACATAAGGAAAAAAAAGCAATAAAAAGAATGAAAGAAGGCTCACAATAGTCCTTGCTATCTTTTCTACAAAGAAGACAAGTCCCAAAAAGCTTAGAAGAGAGCTCCAAAGCAGATTAGAGAGGAGAAGAATGAGGTATGAGCATGGAATGAATGAAGTTGATGGCTATTTATAGTTGTAGTGGATTAACAAGATCATTCCACTTGTTTTTCTTAGCCATTAAGCATTAATCCTAGCCATACATGTGTTACAAGCTGATTAGAGCCTTGGTGAACACACAAACTTGCCCACCACACAAAGAAATTGCACAAACAGCCCTTGAATTTGCAAACTGTTGCTGAAAATGAACTTTCTGCCCAGATGTGGCACTCGGGTAGCGCGACGGCATAGGCAGGAGGGCTCGCGCTACGCTACGGTGTATCAGATTCAGCAAAGTTTCAAAAATGGCAGAAATGGTCCCTGCACGCGTTTAAAGCCTTTTTCGATGCGTTTAAACCCCGTTAACCTCATTTCAAGCCTCTAAAATGAAGTTAAAGCATAGGGGACTCAAAACATGCTCAAAAATATCTCGGATGTCGGTTCGTTTGATCGTACAATCGCGTTGTTCGGTTAATTACGACGGAAGTCGTAACGAACGCAAAATCGATCCAAATTAAGCGACGAATGGAATTTTTGCATGGCGATCACTAAAATAAAAATATTTTAGTGTGTACAAAAATTTTGGATGTCCAGATGTGGTCAGAACGTATGATATGCGCGAAAATGCAAACTTACGCCGTTTTTGACACTTTTAGTCCCTGAAAGATCACATAAGCATGTTTTCGCACACCGAACCACTCAAAGCTTGTTTCTAAGCTATGATTAGGTTATATATGGTATGTTTAACTTATGATCAAGTTCCGGACTATTCGTTACCTTACGAATCGGTATAGTTTCGCAGTTTGACGCAAATAGTCCCTGCGATTGAATAAACTTGTTTTTGCCATACCAAACCTTCCAAAACTTATTTCTAAGTTATGTAAAGGTCATTTAAGGTATGTTAAGCCTATTTCACTATTCCGGTGTGTTTGTCGCGCTAAACTGATTACGTTTACGCACCAGTGCGCGTATAACTTTCCAGAAAGCGATTTAAAGCTCGGAATTGAACGAGAAATGATATGTGCAAAAGATACACATATTTATACAAATCCCAGGTATGAAACACAATGTTTCATAGGTTTGGCATTTGTTTGGTGTTCGTGGTGACACAGGTGTCACATTAAGATCCCAAGTCATACCCGTCCCATAGACTCACACAATCGAGATTGACAATCTGACAATTAAGTGATATGCATTTAAAACAATTGAAGACTTGCCTAACTAAAACTAACATGCTTATGATACTACACACATGCCACACGCCCCCTCACAATAATCACTCCTCTCGGCTTTATCAAGACTAGCGTGTAATGTGCTAGTATATATTTCGCTCAAAACCAAATATGCGACTTTGTAATCATAAGCTGGAATGGCAATCACACCTCCACTGTATCAAACAACGTAACACATATCAAAAGGACTTTTGGGTTTTGGGTTGAGGGTAAAGGTAAGGATATATTTTTGGCTTTTTGTATTTATATGGCGAACACAATGAATATACCAAACCATGACAACTTTATTCACAAATCACAATAACTACTAACTTTGGGTTATTTTTCAACCCATTTATTTATCACGAACATAACAATGATTTTTTTTCCTTTTTCTTTCTTTTCTCTTTTTTCTCTTTCTTTCTTTTTTTTTCTTTTCTTTTTTTTTTCTTTCTTTTTCTTTTCAACAAATATCTAACACACACTTGTTATTCATGGTTAGTAATCAAACGGGTCAAACGAGGTGTAACAAACGAAAGGTGAAAGGCTCAACATGGTTAACTAAGGTGGGTGGAGTCAACAATCAACAAATAACACAACGAAGGAATCTTAATGCCTTTATCATTTATGTGCATACGCTAAATCACAGTCTCAGCACGTATCAAACCACACAAGTTCTAACACAAAACAACATATGGCCTACACTCAACAATTGAACATTTATTGCAACTCAACTAACAATCTAGTAGGCTCAAATATCTCCCCGAACAAAAGGAATATGGGTTGCCGACACGTAGCATGTGTAATTCCTAAAGCTTGTTACCCCTAGTTAGGCATTTCTTCTCAATGATTTTCTAAAAACATGTCAGAAATACTCTCATGAAACTTAAAGGGACAACCATGACTAGGAATCTAAGTTAGTTTAATATCAGCAAGAAACCCCTTTAGCGATTGAAAATGTTGGTTTTCATGTAGTTCAAGCATACTTGAGACAAAAATTTTCAAAATTTTTCAATTTTTTCCAATTTCAACCAATTCAAGCATTTAAAATCATCAATATTACCAACCCTCTCTCGAGTTACCGCATCCCCACACTTGGGATACATTGTCCCCAATGTATGGTGCAATTTATAGTCTAAACTCGAGAGAACCACCCTACATCCTCGGGCTGCCTCCCGAGAGCGCTAAGTTTTAAGTCTTCAGCCAGACCGTACCTGATTAAACTCATGGTGGTTCAAATGGCATCTCTCGTGCAAAGAACACTTGTGTTGGTGGATGGTTAGTATCCCACTGCCATCCATCACTCCATATGGCATCCAAATGATCCAGGTTATCGAAATCTATCGACTGTGAGAATTCACCCTTAATTTTCCTCGCGGGCTTCTTCCTTTCCTTCAACTGTGAGAACTCACCCATATTCACCTCAAGTGGTCTCTTCTTGGATTTTGTTGCATCCTTTGGTGACTCCTTTTCTAACTTGACTGAACGCTTTTTGTTTCTCATCTTGAGCCACCACGGTGATTTGACCACTTTATCCTTCACGACCTTTTCATCTTTAGACCTGTCAATCATAGCAACACTCTCTTTTGGGATATCCTCATTAATTGGAGGATGACACTTATTAGCAATATTAGAATAAGCACAAGTGTGAGACATAAAGTTTAAGGAAAACTTACGTGACCCGAAGACCATATTCACATTATTAGCATTGCAATCAATGATAGCCTTCACGGTTTTCAAAAATGGCCGACCTAAGATAACTGGCGGTTGTCCTTCAACATTGGATGGCGTGTGGTCCACAACTAGGAAATCTTCGGGGTAATAACAATCCCCTACTCTTACAGCAATTCCTCTCAACATCCCCCTAGATGGTTTCCTTGACCCGTCTGCAAGCACAATCGTGGTGTCCACCTCTTCAAGCTCACCAAAATCGTATTCATCAAACACTCGACCCACCAATATGCTTATGCTTGCCCCATGATCCATCAATGCCCTATCAGTCTTGAACTCACCCAACTGGACTAGGATCATAGGCACATTCTCCTCTTCATCTTCAACACTTGCAACCAAACGTATTGCACCACTGGTCATATTTAAACGGGCGGGTGAATTATCATCAACTATTACCCGTGCAGGAGTTACTTCCTCTACATCTGATTCTTCAATACAAACCTCATCTTGGGAATCCGCGATTAACTCAGATATTTGAGATTGTGAGTCCACTTGATTGTTGCTTCCTAACCTCTCGGACTCTCTTTTAACCCGCTCATTGCATAGTGCATTTATGAATTCACCTAGCTTGACTACATCTTCATAAATCTGATATATATCAGGGATGTCTTGGGCGTAACTTGATTAGTCATATTCATTAAAATGACCATTGCCTCCATAACCATAGTCCTCAAAATATTCTGATTTTCCATTACAACCCCAATCTTGCTTGTACCGGTGACCATCATCCATCTCATAACCACTGTACTCCCAATTTGGATCATGATGGTAATCCATATCATCGATCTCTTCTTGATATCTATCTTGATAAGAATAACCCTGGTAACCTGCATTTTCTTGTCTTCGCATGCGTTGGGACCATACCCACTCATCAAGTTCAGCCTTACTCTCGAACATTGGGCATATGAATGCCCAATGTCCTTGGCACCCACACCTTGTGCATGAAACATATTTTTTATATTCACAGCTCATATTTCCTGCACAAGTAGCAAACGAAAAGCAGTACCGAACAAAAAGAAAACAAAGACAAAAGTGAAAGAAAAAAAAACTAACTAACTAGAAAAGGCAAATACTTTTTGGATTTTTTAGTTTTTATGTAAAACGAAAGCAAACAAACAAAACTAAACTAAACTAGCACTAAGCGCACGACTCCCCGGCAACGGCGCCATTTTGATGTCTGTCGTTAGTGACATGCAAAAACCTAATTAACCTAGGTAGCTAGTGTGACAACCCGAACTTTTGAGGTCAGCAATACTTTATCTTACGATCTTTACTTCTTTCTACCTTTTCTCTAATGTGTTAAAACGTTTTATTCAATGATAACTTCGTTAATCTAAAGCATAGAATAACTCAGTTAAATAACGTAATGACCTCTTGGGCCGTACATATGGTGGGCTACATATTCACACTCTAATAATTAGGATTAACCTTGAGTTGCCGAAACCCAACCTTGCACATACGAGCTATCACGGCCCAGTTCTTGTAACTCAAAAAAAAAAAAAATTGTATCTTCATAATCGGCCCATCACTTAGGTGCTTAGCATTATAATTAGCGTGGTGCGTGTCATTATAAGCATCCCTCAACATCAAGAAAACAAACCCTACCCCTCCCCTTGTGTTGCGGCGGCAGTAGGCTCTCCCCATCGAGGCATCATTCCATCCAATTGAACTCTTGGTTAGTGATTTCTAGTAATCCTCAATTATTTGATCGTGTTTCATGTGTGAATGTGATTGACAAAAATTGTGTGCATGTAATTAATGTGTTGATATCGGCCAATAAGATAGCACCATGAATGAATTGTCGGCCACTTTATATGTGCTCTTCTTGAATATTGAGGTTATACATGTGCCGCCAAAAGTTGATGCCAATTGAAATTGATTAATCAATAGTACATGTCCAAAAATTGGTCCAATAGAAGCATGATAGCAAATTCAAATTGTCGGCCATTAATGTTAGTTTGATAAAAAGACAATGATGAGGAGCATATGAGTATATATGACTTTTAAGTGATTGTTTATTAGGGCCACATGATTGTCTGACAACCGATTTATTTGATAGGGCCTTTGAACCCACTAAAGAAAGTATGGTGTCACTTTAGTTTATATGAAGGGCTGCCAACATTTATACACTAAACAAACCCCATTGGACCGATTATAATAATACATTGCATCTAATAAAATAGCATATGATTTATAGCAGGAGTCATGTGGTAGTCCGAATACTATACGAGTCATTGAGTCCGAATTTTTGACTTACAAGCTTAGGGGTCCGAGTATGATTGGAGGCATGGGGCGGCTAACCAAATTCCATTGGTTGAGGGGCTTGGTCCTCTAATATTAAGGAACCAAACAATATCATGTCGGCTGTGTTTACTTCTTTTGCTAAAAAAAAAAATAAAATAATAATTGTGGGTTATTTCGGATGGGTGTTATGGGCGGTTGGTGTATGGCCATTGGATGTGGGCTTTGGCCCAATAGGGGTAAAGAACCGAAGTAGGAGATGGCAACTATATATATATTTTCATTTTATTTTTTTTAAAGACCATGCCACTACTTTCTTGACTAATATTATAATCTTGGGCGGCCACATATCATTGGTCGTAGTGGGCGGCCCATTGGATAATTTAGGATTTATTTTGGTGACTGTAGCGAATTAACGAAACAAAAACTTGTATCGACGAACCACCGGGTGGTGAAACTGGATTTTGTTTCGCCAAGGGTAGTTGGCGAAACAGAATGTGTTTCGCCAAAAAGAATATGTTTCGCCAAAAAGAATGTGCTTCGCCTAAAAGTGTGTTTCGCCAAATGTATAACCTGCCCAGTAACTCAGTCTAATCCTGTTAAATATTAACTGAGACATATAACTGCTGTTATGTTAAGTGATGTGCATGATTTTTTTTGATAGTGAATACATGCTAGTACTTCTGTGATTATACCTATACGTGAACAATTTGGATGTAAACTGATTGTGCATACGTGCGTATCTAGGACTTGATTAATTACTTGTGAGTGCATAACCTAGCATACCGAGCAAACCAAGGTGAGTTCACACTCCTACTAAGGCATGGGATTCCCGGGTCGTGGGAATGGGTTAAAGGTTTCAATTGACTTATAACGTACAAACGCTTTTACTAGACTATCACCTATCATGGTCCTCGGATGTCAGGACGGTTCCGTAGGTTGGGATAACACCTACGTGGTCATATACTAATTCCGTAGGTTGGGATAACACCTACGTGGTTCCGTAGGTTGGATAACACCTACGTGGTCATATGCCATTACTGCCTCGGATGTCAGGCACGCACGTAAAACCTACGTGTACGCATTTCTTACTTCTTCCGTAGGTTGGGATAACACCTACGTGGTCATATACTAATTACTATCCTCGATACGAAGGATACGTGCTACGCACACCTCATACGCGCTACTGTTCTCGGACGAAGAACAGGGATAATACGAATAGTCTAGTGGTCACATAACATGGGAAGCCCCCACCTATATAACTTACTATCGGCCCAGTAGAGCCAACCTGTACTTACTGTTACGTACTTATTTACTGTGAACTCGCTCAACTAGTTTGTTGATCATTCTGTTACATGCCTTGCAGATCGTTAGGTACCTGGAGCTTGCACTGGAGAAGCGGGTCGTTGTGGGCAAGGATCGTGGTTTTTACGTTGAACTATTATGACATTTAAAACTATTAACTATTGTTGGTTTATTTACTATGCTTCCGCTACACTTTGAAACTATGGTTATGTTTTGAACACCCATCGTATTGAATGGATGGTTTACATTTATTTTACTTAATATTAATTACATGTTCAATATGATTGGTGGCTTGATCCTGGTCAGTCACGCTCCCAAGCGGTGATACTCCGCGTGTGGATTTTGGGGGTGTGACAGATTGGTATCAGAGCCATTGGTTATAGAGAACTTGGTTTTAATATGGAAAAACGTTTTTATTAAAACCAGACTATAACCAGAACAGTGCTCTCAACGATCCACAACGACGCTTCGCTCCACGTGCAAGACTCGACATTCTAGGTAATAAGGTTTATGTTTGTTACCTGCTTGCTAGAACTGCATAGAACTTTGCTCGTAGTATGCTTACATTACCTTGCTCACAACTTGTCATTGCATGAGAATACTTATGTGCTTACACTCTTCTGTCATCGCACTATTCGCGAACCTTTCTCACTTATGTTGCCTTTGATGTGAAGATCAATGGCCGCACGAATTAACATGACTCAAGCCCAGCTAGAGGCTCTCATTGCTGCGGCAGTTGCAGCCGCCCAAGCAGGTCAACCCGCTCAGCAACAACCTGGGTGCACTTTCAAGAATTTCATGGATTGTCGTCCTAGCTCGTTCAGTGGCACGGAGGGAGCAGTTGGACTCCTCCACTGGTTTGAAAAGCTCGAGTCGGTTTTCGAAATGTGTGAATGCCCTGAGGCTCGCAGGGTGAAGTTCGCCACTGGCACACTTGAAGGGATTGCGCTCACTTGGTGGAACGCACAAGTGCAGATCTTAGGGTTGGCAGCTGCTAACGCCACACCCTGGAATGATTTCAAAGAACTGATCAAGAGGGAATACTGCACTAGAGAAGACATTCACAAGTTGGAGGACGAGTTGTATAACTTGAAAATGGTTGGTTCGGAAATCGAAGCTTACACCAAGAGATCGAATGAGTTGGCTGTGTTATGTCCAACTATGGTGGACCCTCCATACAAGCGTATTGAGTTGTATCTCAAAGGTTTGGCACCAGAAATACAGAGCCACGTTACCTCGGCTAACCTCAACAACATCCAAGAAATCCAGCGTCTCGCTCATCGCATCACTGATCAGGCAGTAGACCAGAACAAACTGCCAAGGCGTGTCAACGCTACCGCTACCACTACCACTACTGCTTCTACTACACCTGCTACTCCCAGTGAAAGTAAGAGGAAATGGGATGGGGATTCTAGCAAAGGGTCAGCTTCAGTACAGTCACAAGCCCAGCAGCGAAAGACAGACAGTTACCAGAGTCCAAGTCAGCACTCCTCAGGCAGCCACAGACAGGGAGGGTATCGAGGAAATCTCCCAAAGTGTAACACCTGCAACAAACATCACAGTGGCCAGTGTAACAAGGTTCGTTGTCAAAGATGCCTCAAGATGGGTCACGAGGCCAAAGACTGTAGAAGCCCTCGTCCTGCGAACCAGAACCAGCAGCAGCTACCAGCACAGCAGAATCAGCAACAGGGTAACAAGGGGTGCTATAATTGTGGTGCTGAAGGTCACATCAAGAGACACTGCCCTCAGCTAAACAGGAACCAGAACAACAACAACAATCAGGGCAACGGGAACGACAACAACAACGGGGGAAACAACAACAACAATGGCAACGAGGCAAGAGGTCGAGTTTTCGTGTTAGGAGGAGGAGACGCAATGAACGCTAATTGAACTTATAACTTGTCTTGGGTTTTCATTATTATGTTTACGCTACTCAAACAAAGTTTGGTTTGAACATTAATCGTGTTGGGTTTTATGAATTATTTTACCTGTATATTTTATGTTTGGTATGATGGATGGTTTGATATTATTGAAGCGCACCTGCCGTATTTATGGACCTTACAAACAGGGTGTGCAAACCCTACCTGGACAAGTTCGTCATTGCCTTCATCGACGACATTTTGATCTACTCCAAGAGTCAGGAGGAGCACGAGCAGCGCTTACGTCTTGTCTTGGAAACTGTACGCAAAGTTTTCGAAATGCGACTTCTGGCTTCGCAGTGCCCCTATTCTCTCATTGCCAGAGGGCACGGACGATTTTGTAGTATACTGTGATGCATCCATCCAGGGTCTTGGATGCGTGTTAATGCAGCGCGACAAGGTCATTGCTTACGCTTCACGGCAACTCAAGATTCATGAACGGAACTACACGACGCACGATTTAGAGCTGGGAGCTGTTGTTTCGCGCTTAAGATATGGCGACACTACCTGTACGGTACCAAATGCACGATTTACACCGATCACAGGAGTCTTGAGCATATTCTTAAGCAAAAGGATTTGAATATGCGTCAACGGAGATGGGTCGAACTGCTTAACGACTATGAATGCGCCATCAAGTACCATCCAGGCAAAGCCAATGTTGTGGCTGATGCCCTCAGTCGGAAAGACACTCTACCTAAGCGCGTGCGAGCGCTACAGCTTACTATTCAGTCCAGTCTTCCTGCACAGATACGAGCTGCTCAGCTAGAAGCACTGAAACCCGAAAACGTCAAAGCTGAAGCCTTACGCGGCTCAAGGCAACGCATGGAACAAAAGGAAGACGGCGCCTACTATGTAACGGGGCGTATTTGGGTCCCACTTTATGGTGGTTTACGAGAGCTTGTGATGGACGAAGCGCACAAGTCTCGCTACTCGGTACACCCAGGGGCGGATAAAATGTACCACGATATCAAAACAACATACTAGTGGCCAAGTATGAAAGCCCACATCGCCACCTATGTTGGCAAGTGCTTGACTTGTGCGAGAGTCAAGGTTGAATATCAGAAACCAGCTGGTCTACTTCAGCAGCCTAAGATACCGCAATGGAAATGGGAAGAAATTTCCATGGATTTTGTTACAGGTCTACCTAGATCTCAGCGTGGGAACGATACAATATGGGTCATAGTTGATCGACTCACCAAGTCTGCACACTTCCTGCCGATCAAGGAAACGGACAAGTTCTCCACTCTCGCAGACGTCTATCTTAAAGAAGTTGTTTCGAGGCACGGAGTGCCCACCTCTATTATTTCGGATCGCGATGCACGATTCACGTCAGAGCTTTGGCAAGCGATGCACAAATCCTTCGGCTCACGATTAGACATGAGCACAGCATATCATCCTCAGACGGATGGGCAGTCTGAGCGAACTATCCAAACTCTAGAAGACATGCTTCGAGCGTGTGTCATTGATTTCGGCAACGGCTGGGAAAAGCACCTCCCTTTAGTGGAGTTTTCATACAATAACAGTTACCACACCAGCATTCAAGCCGCTCCATTCGAGGCATTGTACGGACGTAAATGCCGGTCACCTCTCTGTTGGGCAGAGGTGGGGGATAGTCAAATTACGGGTCCAGAGATTGTAGTGGACGCCACAGAAAAGATTGCACAGATACGACAACGCATGGCGGCAGCACGCGACCGTCAGAAAGCCTACGCGGACAAGCGTAGAAAGCCATTGGAATTTGAGGTCGGGGATCGGGTATTATTGAAAGTCTCACCCTGGAAGGGTGTGGTACGTTTTGGCAAAAGGGGCAAACTGAATCCGCGGTACGTCGGACCATTCGAAATCTTGGAAAAGATTGGCAAAGTAGCCTACAGACTAAACCTACCAGCTGAACTCGGTGCAGTTCACAACGTATTTCACGTGTCGAATCTGAAGAAGTGCCTATCAGATGAGACCCTCATAGTTCCTTTTAAGGAACTCACTATCGACGAGCGGTTGCAGTTCGTCGAGGAACCAATTGAAATCACGGACCGGGATGTTAAGGTCCTCAAACACAAGAGAATCCCTCTCGTTCGAGTTCGTTGGAACTCCCGACGTGGCCCAGAGTACACCTGGGAACGCGAAGACCAGATGAAAGAAAAGTATCCCCAGTTATTCGAAAACCGTGCAACCACTGCTGAGGCTGAAGCTACTACTACAGAATTTCGGGACGAAATTCCAAATCAACGGGGGGATGATGTGACACCCCAGGAAAACCAGTAAACGACATCACTTACCTAGCTTCCTTAGTAACCGCATGCTAAATTTCGGGACGAAATTTCTTTCAAGTTGGGGATGATGTGACAACCCGAACTTTTGAGGTCAGCAATACTTTATCTTACGATCTTTACTTCTTTCTACCTTTTCTCTAATGTGTTAAAACGTTTTATTCAATGATAACTTCGTTAATCTAAAGCATAGAATAACTCAGTTAAATAACGTAATGACCTCTTGGGCCGTACATATGGTGGGCTACATATTCACACTCTAATAATTAGGATTAACCTTGAGTTGCCGAAACCCAACCTTGCACATACGAGCTATCACGGCCCAGTTCTTGTAACTCAAAAAAAAAAAAATTGTATCTTCATAATCGGCCCATCACTTAGGTGCTTAGCATTATAATTAGCGTGGTGCGTGTCATTATAAGCATCCCTCAACATCAAGAAAACAAACCCTACCCCTCCCCTTGTGTTGCGGCGGCAGTAGGCTCTCCCCATCGAGGCATCATTCCATCCAATTGAACTCTTGGTTAGTGATTTCTAGTAATCCTCAATTATTTGATCGTGTTTCATGTGTGAATGTGATTGACAAAAATTGTGTGCATGTAATTAATGTGTTGATATCGGCCAATAAGATAGCACCATGAATGAATTGTCGGCCACTTTATATGTGCTCTTCTTGAATATTGAGGTTATACATGTGCCGCCAAAAGTTGATGCCAATTGAAATTGATTAATCAATAGTACATGTCCAAAAATTGGTCCAATAGAAGCATGATAGCAAATTCAAATTGTCGGCCATTAATGTTAGTTTGATAAAAAGACAATGATGAGGAGCATATGAGTATATATGACTTTTAAGTGATTGTTTATTAGGGCCACATGATTGTCTGACAACCGATTTATTTGATAGGGCCTTTGAACCCACTAAAGAAAGTATGGTGTCACTTTAGTTTATATGAAGGGCTGCCAACATTTATACACTAAACAAACCCCATTGGACCGATTATAATAATACATTGCATCTAATAAAATAGCATATGATTTATAGCAGGAGTCATGTGGTAGTCCGAATACTATACGAGTCATTGAGTCCGAATTTTTGACTTACAAGCTTAGGGGTCCGAGTATGATTGGAGGCATGGGGCGGCTAACCAAATTCCATTGGTTGAGGGGCTTGGTCCTCTAATATTAAGGAACCAAACAATATCATGTCGGCTGTGTTTACTTCTTTTGCTAAAAAAAAAATAAAATAATAATTGTGGGTTATTTCGGATGGGTGTTATGGGCGGTTGGTGTATGGCCATTGGATGTGGGCTTTGGCCCAATAGGGGTAAAGAACCGAAGTAGGAGATGGCAACTATATATATATTTTCATTTTATTTTTTTTTAAAGACCATGCCACTACTTTCTTGACTAATATTATAATCTTGGGCGGCCACATATCATTGGTCGTAGTGGGCGGCCCATTGGATAATTTAGGATTTATTTTGGTGACTGTAGCGAATTAACGAAACAAAAACTTGTATCGACGAACCACCGGGTGGTGAAACTGGATTTTGTTTCGCCAAGGGTAGTTGGCGAAACAGAATGTGTTTCGCCAAAAAGAATATGTTTCGCCAAAAAGAATGTGCTTCGCCTAAAAGTGTGTTTCGCCAAATGTATAACCTGCCCAGTAACTCAGTCTAATCCTGTTAAATATTAACTGAGACATATAACTGCTGTTATGTTAAGTGATGTGCATGATTTTTTTTGATAGTGAATACATGCTAGTACTTCTGTGATTATACCTATACGTGAACAATTTGGATGTAAACTGATTGTGCATACGTGCGTATCTAGGACTTGATTAATTACTTGTGAGTGCATAACCTAGCATACCGAGCAAACCAAGGTGAGTTCACACTCCTACTAAGGCATGGGATTCCCGGGTCGTGGGAATGGGTTAAAGGTTTCAATTGACTTATAACGTACAAACGCTTTTACTAGACTATCACCTATCATGGTCCTCGGATGTCAGGACGGTTCCGTAGGTTGGGATAACACCTACGTGGTCATATACTAATTCCGTAGGTTGGGATAACACCTACGTGGTTCCGTAGGTTGGATAACACCTACGTGGTCATATGCCATTACTGCCTCGGATGTCAGGCACGCACGTAAAACCTACGTGTACGCATTTCTTACTTCTTCCGTAGGTTGGGATAACACCTACGTGGTCATATACTAATTACTATCCTCGATACGAAGGATACGTGCTACGCACACCTCATACGCGCTACTGTTCTCGGACGAAGAACAGGGATAATACGAATAGTCTAGTGGTCACATAACATGGGAAGCCCCCACCTATATAACTTACTATCGGCCCAGTAGAGCCAACCTGTACTTACTGTTACGTACTTATTTACTGTGAACTCGCTCAACTAGTTTGTTGATCATTCTGTTACATGCCTTGCAGATCGTTAGGTACCTGGAGCTTGCACTGGAGAAGCGGGTCGTTGTGGGCAAGGATCGTGGTTTTTACGTTGAACTATTATGACATTTAAAACTATTAACTATTGTTGGTTTATTTACTATGCTTCCGCTACACTTTGAAACTATGGTTATGTTTTGAACACCCATCGTATTGAATGGATGGTTTACATTTATTTTACTTAATATTAATTACATGTTCAATATGATTGGTGGCTTGATCCTGGTCAGTCACGCTCCCAAGCGGTGATACTCCGCGTGTGGATTTTGGGGGTGTGACAGCTAGGGTAAGCAGGGTATCGAATCCAGAGGAGTCTGTGGTTAATGCTAATTATTATTTGTTTGTAAATATTTGAATTACTTTGAGAACTTGCTAGAAAACTATAAACAATGACTTTGAGATTGTAAAAAACAATGATAGAAAAGGTGATCACTCCGGGATTCAGATTCTGTAATTACTAATAACCTAGTTCTGATTTTATTGGATGCTATTGATTGAATAGTAAATCTGTCACATCTACCAATTACCTATGCAGTTCAAAATCTTAATATTAATTGATCAGAGAAATATTAAAACAAACATTCATAGGAATCATTCAATCAACAAAAGCATAATTGGATTCAAAACATAATTATAACTCTGACTGTCACTCAGGATTTGTCTGTCACACAAATTATATAATCACGCAAATAGTCGGCTGTCACCCGACTACAAATCCAAATCTCAATAAAAACAAAAACTAAAATTAAAAGTGTCTCACAAGAATCATTCACCTGAAGTGTCCACGAGAGATTTAGCCGCTCATCTCGGTTGTTTTTGGATTGAATTGCCTTTCTGCCATCGAAGATGATGATGGATGATGTGATGATGATTATTTTATTGTTCATCAAAAGTCAAGACCCTCAAAAAGTCGGCCTACTATGGCTGCCTCAAGTCCACGCGATTTATGATCATTGTCTTCTCAATGATCGGCCCAATCCAATAAAACAAAGACTAAAAGTCTCCTCTAAAGTCTGCGTGAAAGATATATGGCCCATGATGAGAATGTGATGTTGACTTCTTGAATGAATCCCCTGCCATAAGTCACGTGAATATCTGATGGTTGCCAATCCATATGTATGATGATGTCAAGATGATGAGTTGATGTTGAAAACTTGTTGTGATGTGAACCTCAAATGGCGGCCCCCTCTCTCTTCTGCCGCCAAACCTTCGAAGTCTTCAAAAGTCTCCACTCCCCATGTATGCCGTCCAAGTATGATGATGATTTTTATATCATGGTCCAATCAAAAAGTCACTTTTATGTATGCATGTGCGCGTCTATAGGTAGGTTTTCTACCGTTCAAGTCTTTTCACAAGAAACACGTGCATGGCATTTAAGTTACCATAATCTACGGTATAGTAGCCGTAGGCTACGTCTCTTCATTGCTGGAACCTTTTTTCTCAACCGTAGGCTACGTTTATAAAACGTAAGTTACGGTATGAACCTTCTGTGAACTCTTTTGATTTTGTCTCGCTCCATGTGACTTCATTTTTAACATGCATTTCAACTTTCAACTAATGACAAACAGCCCCCTGGACTTCGTTGCTTCGCGTTTCTCGTGCTTCGAAGTTGTTTTACCACCCGCAACAAGTACCTAGCAACGCGATGTGCCTCGGTTATCATCCACAAGTATTCCGCTTCATTACCGAGCATCATAACTTCACCGAATTACGCGATTAACCTGTAAAACCACATACTTGCGTAGTTAAGATATTAAAAGCGTATAATCACATGAACGGCAGTAAAACACGTAAATTAAGCACATTAACACTCGGGTTTCACACTCTCCATCATCAGGAGTGAAACTCGAACCTTGATAACTTATTTCCATTCTATATTTTGTTTTACAAAACTCTCACCAAAGTCTCGACGGACACCAACGACTTGAGTCATACTGTAGCTGGAAGGATGTGTGCCGATCGCCCAAATTGAGGAGAGAGCGTAGTCCAGAAGGCCAAAGTGTGTACTCAAAGTCCTTGAGAATAGTCGGATCACTTTGGGTAGTCAACGTCTATCAGCCTAAGACGATCTATATATGACTTCAAGCTCGCAATCACTGATTTTATGTGTTTCGATTCTGAGCCCGCAACTGCTGACTCTGATATTTGTTGCTTTTATATGGATTTTCTATGTTTTATGTGGTTTTACCTGTTTATGTTTTGGTGATTTATTCGCTTTGCACTTTTCGCTTCGATCAACACACACGACTCGCACTGCACATCTACCTCAAAATGCTAACAAATCGTATGCTATACTACTCGCTATGCTACTCGCTGTGTACTCGCTAATCGCAATCGTTATACTTGAACGCGCAGAACTCGAATGATAAAGGAATACGAATGTCACATATAGGTGAATACGTGCGAAATATAGTGTGTGTACTTGCTTCTGTGCTCTACGTATTTATGTGCTAATGTGTTTACGTGCCTATGTGCCTACGTGCCTATGTGATTATTTGAATAGATGTGTTCCTGAGCTTTATATGAAGTAGTTTAGAGCGGAGTGAGAGTCTATATTAGGGTTAATCAAAATTGTGTTTGAGTCCTGTGGCGATGTCTGTTGCAGACAATGTTGTCATTTGGATCATTTCACTCCCGATATGCTCGACGCAATCATGAAGACAAGCGTATCGCTTCTCTGGTCGCCAAGCAAATTGCCAAAGTCATTCCGCAGATTGTTAGCGAGCTGAACGAAAACGCTAGCAAGACTTCTGAAGAGTCCAGGACTGATGCTCCTAAGCCTACTTTTAGCTTCAAGCAGTTCAAAGCATGCGGCCCGAAAGAATTTGCCGGTGAAGATGGGCCTACGGCCATGTTTCAATAGTTTGATTCGATAGAAGTCACCTTGCGCCAGAGCGGCTGTCCAGAAAACCTTCGCACTGTCAACGCCACCGGCGTCTTCCAATCTTGTGCTCTAGATTGGTGGACGACCGAGAGAAACAAACGAGGGAATGATGCAGCTTACAGGCTAACGTGGGATGAGTTGAAGGACATCATGATGCGAGAGTTCTGCCCTCCCCACGAGCTCCAAAAGTTGGAGGACGAGTTTTGGCACATCAAACAAAAGGATGGCGACAATGCTGGTTTAACTGCTCGCTTCAAGCAGCTGAGTATAATCTGTCCAGGTCAAGTTACTATTCCCAAAATCACCATCAATAAGTATATCCGTGCTCTACTGGATTGCGTGGTTGATTTCGTTCAAGCTGCGAAGACGACCACTATTGAGGAAACCTTCTTACTCGCTGCTGAGATCAACGACAAGCGAGTCAAGGCTGGTTACTTTGACAAGGCCTCCAAGAATCTGCACCAAGTTACCGCTGCTCCCACCGCTGAAACCGCCACCTCACCGCAGTCTTCAAAGTCCTCCCGCCGCAAGAGAAAGAGCAACAACAACAACAACAGTAGCAAGAATTGCACTGTCACAGCTGCCGCTCCACTAAGCTGTCTCTACCCAGCAGCAACCTCAACACCGCCAAGTACCGGCCCCGGTCACCAACGTACCGCTGGTTAAGCATGCGTATACTGGTCCTCACCCGGCTTGCCCTACTTGTACTTATCATCATCCCGTGGGGATTGCTTGCAGATACTGTGTGCACTGCAACATGTACGGCCACTTCACCGCCAACTGCCGTACTGGTCCACGTCAAGCTCCAGCTCCAGCTCAAAGTCAAGCTCCTGCTCAACAAGCTCTACTTCCTGCTCCTCAAGGCCAACAAGCGGCTCCTGTACCCGCAATCCACGCTATAGCTTGCTTTGCGTGTGGTGATCCAAACCACTTCGCGAACATGTGCCCAAATCGAGTGGTGAAGAAGAGCCACAATAGCAGCAGCAGCCAGCAGCCCGCGGACGTGCTTTCAACATCAACGCCCGCCAGGCTCAAGCAGACAACAATGTGGTTAATGGTACGTTCCTTGTGAATGGTATATACGCTTCGTGTTTGTTTTATACTGGAGCAAATAACTGTTTTGTATCGTTTGAATTCGAAAAGCTCCTTAATCGTAAGCGCGTCCATCTCCCCTCGACGTTCGATGTTGAAGTTGCCACCGGAAGAACCGTCGCTGTCAATTCTGTTTTACGTGATTATACGCTTGAACTCAACAGTCACGTCTTTCCTATCGACCTTATTCCGATGCAGCTCGGTAGTTTTGACGTCATAGTAGGCATGGATTTTCTTCGTGAAAATCGTGCTGAAGTTATTTGTTTCGATAAGATGATTCGCTTCTCGCTCGCTAATGGTGATCAACTTTGTGTGTATGGCGAAACTCCTTCGAAAGGTCTTAAACTCATGTCGTGTGTCCAAGCGAGCAAGTATCTCCGCAAGGAATATAGAGCTTTCTTGGCTAACATTGTAGTAGTGGAGAAGGAAAAGAAAGGAAAGACATGAGTGAAAGATGTTCCCGTTGTTCGTGAATTTCCTAACGTATTTCCTGACTATTTACCTGGTTTACCTCTGAGTCGTGATATCGACTTTTGTATTGATCTCATTCCTGGAGCAAATCCTGTTGCTAGAGCTCCTTATCGACTCGCACCGTCTAAAATGCGCGAACTCTCGAGTTAACTCCAGGAACTACTTGATAAAGGCTTCATTCGCCCTAGCACCTCTCCTTGGGGCGCGCCAGTTCTTTTCGTCAAAAAGAAGGACGGGTTATTTCGGATGTGCATCGACTATAGGGAATTGAATAAGCTGACTATCAAGAATCGTTATCCCCTGCCTCGAATCGATGATTTGTTTGATCAATTACAAGGTGCTACGTGTTTTTCGAAGATTGACTTACGCTTAGGCTACCACCAATTACGCATTCAGGAGGAAGATATACCGAAAACCGCTTTCCACACTCGTTACGGCCACTATGAATTCGTTGTTATGCCTTTTGGTTTAACCAACGCAGCCGCGGTTTTTATGGATCTGATTAATCGCGTGTGTAAACCATTTCTCGACCGCTTCGTCATCGTGTTCATCGATGATATCCTGATCTATTCCAAGTCGAAAGCCGAACACGCGCAGCATCTACGCTTGGTTCTCGAATTGCTCCAAGGGAATCGACTCTATGCCAAGTTCTCCAATTGTGAATTTTGGCTAGAGGAGGTTCAATTCCTCGGTCACATTGTCAATAGTCAAGGTATTCACGTCGACAATGCGAAGATCAAAGCCGTTAAGAGTTGGGTTACACATAAGAACCCGTCTGAAGTCCGTTCTTTTCTCGGACTAGCGGGCTATTATCGCCGATTTATCGAAGGATTCTCTAAAATCGCTGTGCTGCTTACTTCTCTCACGCATAAAGACAAGCCTTTTGTTCGGGGAACTAAACAAGAGACTGCCTTTCGAACTCTTAAGCACATGCTCTGCAATGCTCCCGTTCTCGCTTTACCCGACGGAAACGATGACTTCGTTGTCTATTGCGATGCCTCAAACCTTGGTCTCGGATGTGTTCTTATGCAACGGGACAAGGTTATCGCTTACGTGTCTCGTAAGCTCAAGATCCACGAGAAGAACTACACAACCCATGATCTCGAGCTTGGTGCAGTTGTTTTTGTGTTGAAAATTTGGCGACACTACCTTTATGGTACCAAGTGTACGATCTTCACAGACCATAAGAGCCTACAGCACATCCTCAGCCAAAAAGAACTGAATATGCACCAATGCCAATGGGTAGAACTTCTCAACGATTACGAATGTGAGATCCGTTATCATCCAGGCAAAGCAAATGTCGTTGTCGACGCTCTAAGCCTACGAAGCTATTTGCATAGTGTTCGTAATGTCCACGCCCAGCACCACCTCGAAACTCTTATCCACGAAACCTAACATGCCTGTTTTACCGAACGCACTTTGAAGAAGGAAATGATTCTCAACGATGGCGCCCAGTTAGTGAATAAGTCGAATGGGATATTCCATTATCTAGACGGGATTTGGATCCCCAAGCACACCGACTTACGACAAATTCAGATGGACGAAGCCCACAAGTCTCGATATTCCATTCATCTCGGTGCCAACAAAATGTACCAGGACCTTCTCTACAAGTATTGGTGGCGGATATCGCTCTCTATGTTTCGAAGTGCCTGACTTGCTCGAAAGTCAAGGCCGAGCACCAAAGACCCTCTGGCTTACTCATCCAACCTGAGATCCCTATGTGGAAGTGGGAGAATACAGCTATGGATTTCATAACGAAACTCCAGCGCACGCCATCAAGTCACGACAGCATTTGGGTTGTCGTTGACCGTTTGACTAAATCTGCTCATTTTCTGCCGATACAAGAAGACTTTAAGGTAGAAAAATTAGCCCGAATCTACATCGACGAAATCATTTGTCGACATGGGACGCCTCGCGACATCATCTCTGACCGTGATAGTCGGTTTACCTCGCATCTTTGGGAAACGTTTCAATCCGCTCTCGGTACTACGCTTAATCTAAGTACCGCGTTCCATCCCCAAACCGACGGTCAGACTGAAAGAACGATTCGCACCCTTGAAGACATGCTTCGCTCGTGTGTTATAGATTTCGGTGGTAACTGGGACGCATACTTACCTTTAGTCGAATTCTCATACAATAACAGTTATCACTCTAGCATCCAAATGGCACCATTTGAGGCATTATACGGAAGAAAATGTCGATCGCCTATTGTGTGGCATGAGATTGGAGATGCGCAAATAACCGGTCCTAAGCTATTACAAGAAACGACTGACAAAATCCTCTAAATTCGAGACAATCTACTGAAAGCTCGAAATCGTCAGAAAAGTTACGCCGATAGACGCCGCAAGCCCCTTGAATTTGACGTTGGCAATCACGTACTCCTAAAGGTTTCACATTGGAAGGGTGTGATCAGATTCGGCAAGAAAGGAAAGCTCGCGCCTCGATTTGTTGGACCCTTTAAGATTCTGGAAAGGATCGGAAAAGTGGCCTACAGACTTGAACTACCGGAAGAACTTATCAACGTCCACCTGACTTTCCATGTTTCGAACCTCAGAAAGTGTCTGGCCGAGCAGGATTTACAAGTTCACTTGAGGATCTACAAGTGAACAAAACATTACACTTTGTGGACAAGCCTGTCGAGATCATGGACCGAGAAACCACGAAGCTCAGGCACTCACGCATTCCCATTGTGAAGGTCCGCTGGGAAGGCAAACGCGGCGCAGAGTTCACCTGGGAACTCGAAAGTGACATAAAGGCGAAGTACCCGCAGTTGTTTGTTACAGCTAAGACCTAATTTCGGGACGAAATTTCCTAAGGGGGGGGAGGCTGTAACACCCCGAGTTACGAAAGTCAAAGTACAAGACAAAGTCAGAGTCAAAGGAAGAAAGATTGCTAATTGCGATCTGTCACTCCTTGCTTAACTATGGATTGTACACTTTGACTTGTAATCGAATCTTTTATTTTATTTACTTTAGTTGTATTATGTGGAGTATCTGTGAATAATCAAGGTTTAATCGCATGTTTTATCGCTTTATCGCTAATCGCATCCCAACCGCATTCGCAACTCGAACTATGCGTTCTGGATATTGTTTTACGTGTTTTACGTGTGTGTGCTATTTATGTGTTACTTGTGCATGTTTAAATGATGTTTTGTGGTGATTATTTGAAAACGCAATCGCACCTCCATCACAATAGCAGTCTAATCGCAAACGCTAAGCGCAAGATAATTAGGATGATTGTATGTTAGATAATCAAGTTCAAGACGATCAGACCGTTGGGACGGATTGTCGTCCGATCGGATTGCCCTCCGATCGGATTGCCCTCCGATCGGATTGCCATCCATCGAACGACAATCCGATCGGATTGTACTTGAGGTTCAACACTTAAACATTTTCAAGATTTCAAAAGATCTGAATGTCGAATGGATTGCCGTCCGATCGGATTGCCATCTTATCGAACGACAATCCGACCGGATTGACATTTGGGACATCAACATTTAACGTTTTTACAATTTTCAAAGATCAAGAGTTTCTAACGGATTGCCATTCGATCGGAAGACCATCCGATCGAGTGACCGTCCAGCTGTGAACTTGTTCTCTGAGAAATACCTCGCCGGATTGATCGCCCTTCGATCGAACTGCTGTTCGATCGAGCGACCTGAAAGGTAGAGATACTTCTCTATTTTCAAAATGCTACAACGAAAACTTCAAAGCCACCATACACAATGTCACGACCCCAGACCCCATCCTGGACGGAATCGGGAACCGCGAGCAGTCCAGTGGTACCGGTGATTATTTTGAAAACATTGCAGCGGAAAATATCATCAGGACCGTGAGTTAGGAAAAATATCAGAGTTTAGATAACACCGGATTTTTTTATTTATTAAATAGATGGAATAATTTCATATTTTACAAAGGTAGCTTTTAATAAAAACAATATTTCTTAATTTGATTTAATGGTAAAATAAGCCACTTCTTGAAGTCCTTCAGTGCCGGATCCAATCCTTACTCCATTCTACTGTAATTACCTGAAACGCGTTTTATAAAGGTTTTGTCAACGGGAAATACTGAGTGAATCATTCATTTTACTTAAAACGACGCATTTGTTATAATTTACAGTATTAAGAGAGATTACAATGTTTCTGATATCAAACCAACTACCCACGGTACTTTATCACTCGACCCACTGGCCCACCTGTCCAGTGGTGTCTGTGTGATGCAGCGTGTGAAACGAAAAAAATGAAGATTACACGTTGATTCTACGAATACCCGTGTAGCTCTTCCCCAACCCCCAAATTGTAACCCCAAAGGCCACGGAATTTGAAGTGAAAAAACAGTTTTCTCAAAATTCAATTCTGATCTTCTCATTAGCTTTAGCAACATATAAATAAAGACTGAAATTCGAAACGGGCCTAAAAAAGATAACGGGCCAAACACACAGCCTAAAACAAAAAGCCCAAAATAGTTCAAAAAACATAAAAATGCAAATAAGTAATAGAAATAAGCGTTTTTTTGGCCCGAGTTAGGGCCATTTTAGTGAAGGCCCTTTTCTTACGCGGTCTTGGGCCTCCAAGTACAAAATAGCCCGTTCCTCTACACTTGGGCCCACATCATTCCCCCCTGGATAGACAAAATTCGCCCTCGAATTACCAACAGTTTCATCATCAGAAGACTCTCCATAATAAGGCAACAGATGCTTCACGTTAAACACATCAGCACAACGAATGTGACTAGGCAGTTTTAGACGATATGCATTTGGATTGATCTTCTCCACGATTTCAACTGGGCCAATCTTCTTCGCTGATAACTTGTTGTATTCCCCAACTGTAAAACGATCTTTAGTCAAAACAGCCCAAACAAAGTCACCTTCCTCGAACTCAACATGCCTACGCTTCTGATCAGCAGCTTGCTTATACTTCAGATTAGCTCGGGTCAAATGATCATACACAGCATTATGAACTTCATGTAGACCCTCTACAAAATCCTGAACTTTCTTTGGAACAGATCCAGAAACAGGAAGGGACATCAAATCAAGTGGTCCCCGAGGCTGAGATGAATACACTATCTGAAATGGGCTATATCCAGTGCTACGATTGACAGCATGATTATGAGCAAACTCAGCTTGGCACAACTTTTGATCCCATTCCTTCACATGATCACCAACCAAACACCTCAACAAATTCCCAAGTGACCGATTAACAACTTCAGTTTGCCCATCAGTTTGTGGGTGATAAGCACTACTGAAGTTAAGTTGAGTATTCACCATCTTCCACAAGCTACGCCAAAAATGACTCAGAAATCAGGTATCCCGATCAGACACGATAGAAGAAGGTAGCCCATGCAAACGGTACACATCACGAAAGAATAGTTGGGCTACATTGACAGCATCAGTCGTCTTCTTGCAGGGAATAAAATGTACCATCTTAGAAAACCGATCCACCACAACAAATATGGAATCATTACCTCTCTGAGTACGAGGTAACCCCAACACGAAATCCATACTAATATCAACCCATGGCTGTGAAGGAATTGGCAAAGGCATATAGAGACCCGCATTGGTAGCCGTGCCCTTGGAAACCTGACAAACACGGCACCTCTTCACATAACGATCCACCTCTTTTCTCATAGTTGGCCAATAATAAGAAGCTTGAACCAATTGTAAAGTACGATCACGACCAACATGCCCTTCACCATGTAACTCCTTAATAATCTTTAAGCGAAGACTAGAATCGGGAATACATAGCTGATTCCCCTTGAACAGAAAACCATCATGCAAAAGAAAGTCTGACTTTTGTCCAGTTTCCACATCCTACAAAATAACTGAGAAATAAGGGTCAATGGCTAACTGCTCACGAATGACCTCCAAACCCGGCACATCAACCCTCATAGATACAAGCAGATTACTCCTCCTGCTTAAGGCATCAGCAACCCTATTTGAAACACCAGTCTTGTGTTTGACCATAAACGTAAACTTCTCAAGAAAGGCCAACCATCGCCCATGCTTGTGAGATACCTTATCTTGAGTACGAATATGCCTTAGGGAATCATGATCAGTGAATAAAACAAACTCCTTTTGAAATAAGTAATGACGCCAATGCTTTACAGCTTGGACCACTGCATAAAACTCTAGGTCATAAGTACTGTACCTCAACTTAGGCCCAGTTAACTTCTCACTAAAATAAGCAACAGGTCGACCACCCTGACTAAGAACCCCACCAATCCCAACCTTTGAGGCATCAGTATGAAGTTCAAAAACTTGAGAAAAATTAGGCAATACCAGAATTGGTGCTGTAGTGAGCTTCTCTTTCACAACTTGAAAAGCCAACTCTGCCTCATCCGTCCATACAAACGTCTTCCCCTTCATACAATCTGTCACTGGGGCCATAATAGAACTGAAGTGTGGAATAAACCTTCTGTAAAAAGAAGCAAGCCCATGGAAACTACGAACTTCAGTAATGGTTGTAGGAGTTGGCCAATTCTGAACAGCCGCCACTTTGGATTCATCAACCTGTATCCCATCACCAGAAATAACATACCCCAAGAATAACACTTTAGGGGTCATGAACACACACTTCTTGGTGGCTACATAAAAACGGTCCCTGCGAAGTAAGGCCAAAACCTGCCTCACATGCACAACATGGTCGCTGAAAGAAGCACTATAAATGAGGATGTCATCAAAATACACAACCACGAACTTCCCAATAAAAGGCCTAAGCAACTGATTCATCACACGCATAAAAGTACTAGGTGCGTTTGATAAACCAAATGGCATCACCAACCACTCATACAATCCTTCACGAGTCTTGAAGGCAGTCTTCCACTCGTCACCCGGTCTAAGACGAATCTGGTAATAACCACTCTTCAAATCTAACTTCGTAAAAATACTAGCACCACCAAGTTGATCAAGCAAATCATCAAGTCGAGGAATAGGAAATCTGTACCTCACAGTAATCTTGTTGATTGCTCGACTATCAACACACATACGCCAAGTGCCATCTTTTTTTGGAGTCAATAAAGCCGGAACAGCACAAGGGCTCATACTTTCACGAACGTGACCCTTAGAAATCAACTCCTCCAGCTGTCTTCGCAACTCTTCATGCTCAACAGGGCTCATCCTGTAATGTGGTCTGTTGGGTAACTGGGACCCAGGCTCCAAATCAATATGATGTTGGATGTCACGCAAAGGTGGTAATCCATCAGGCAACTCAACAGGAAAAACATCAGAAAATTCCTCAAGCAAAGGAACCATAGCATCAGGAATTTCGACTTCCTCGGGCACTGCCTTCCCTATCAAAACAAAAACACTGTCCGTATCCTCCAACTCATCTTGAAACTGACTGATGGTCAACAAAGTACCCGACTGTTTTGCGGCTAACTGCTTAGGCTTGCTAGGAACAAGAGTGATCTTCACACCACCAAACAAAAAACTATAAGTATTGGACCGCCCATTATGTTCTATATTACGCTCGTACTCCCAAGGTCTGCCCAACAATAAGTGACACGCGTCCATAGGGACCACATCACACACGACATCATCCTTGTACGTGGACCCAATGGAAATTGAAACGACTGCCCTTTTAGATACCGTCACTTCACCTCCCTTTTTCAACCATTGAAGCTTGTACGGTTTCGGGTGACTCTCTGTCTTCAAGGCCAACTTTTGAACTGCCTCTTCAGAAATCAGATTGTCACAACTCCCCGAATCGATGACAAACGTGCAAACGTTCACCAAAATGGTACATGTTGAGTGGAAGATGTTGTGTTTCAGCCAGTCATCCCCATCTGCCTTTGGTGTATAGCAAGAACGCCTAACCACCAAGTTCACCCCAACATCACCGGTCACAACCTCCTCTTCATATTCAGTTTCTTCATCGTACACTGGGTTATTCTCATACTCTTCATACTGATCATCCTCAGACTCATCAAACAAGTGTCTCTTACCGGCCTTCTTACACTCAGCTTGACGATGGCCCGTCTCACCACAATTGAAACATCTCGGACCACTACTACTAGCACCCTTAGAAGTAGGCCCGGTATTGCTACCCCCCGGCTTCTGCTGACTAGGCCCGCCACGAGGTGCCCCACTGCCTGACCCAACGTTTCCCCCAGCAGGGGTAAATGAACCGCCCACCCGACGGTTTTGCTTCTCAAAGGCCAACGCCCGTTGGTGTGCCTCAGGAATGGTTAACGGATCAAAAAGATTCACGGCCTCCATGATCTGAACCCTTAGACCCGCAATATACCGAGAAACAAGTTGCTCCTCCGGTTCTTGAATATCATTCCTCGCAATCAACTGGTAAAACTCCGTTGTATAATCATCAACCGATTTAGCCCCCTGTTTCAAATTCTGCAGACGCTGGTACATCAACCTTTGAAAATTATGAGGCAAAAAATTGGACCGCAAGCACTTTTTCATCTTGGCCCACGTCACGATCCTTGACTTCCTGAGTCTATTCCGTGTTAATTTCAATTGTTGCCACTACGCAGAGGCCCTACCACGTAACTTGGTAGCGATCAAGGCCACCCGCTTGTTTTCAGGCACCTCCTTGTACTCGAACACCTCCTCTACGGTAGCCAACCAATCGATGAACCCCTCCGGATTCAAACTAGACCCATCAAATTCCGGAATATCAACTCTTATCCCAGAATCCCAACGCCTGTTACCCCCTCCACGTTCACCCCTTGGTTGCCCCTCCCGTTCCTCTTCGGAAGTCGAATCATCACCAAATGGGTTACTAAGTTCAGAACCATACCCGTCATTGGGTCTCTGCCTCCTACGATTGATCAAGTCGGCCATCCGGTCAGTCAACTGATCGACCACTTGATCCAACCGCTCATCCACTCTCGCCATAAGTCGCTGCTCCAACTCTCGTTCATACACTTCATCGAGAGGCCTGTTGTTGTTTCTCCTCGGAGGCATTTTGAGCCAGGAATTCGGCTCTGATACCAACTGATGCAGCGTGTGAAACGAAAAAAATGAAGATTACACGTTGATTCTACGAATACCCGTGTAGCTCTTCCCCAACCCCCAAATTGTAACCCCAAAGGCCACGGAATTTGAAGTGAAAAAACAGTTTTCTCAAAATTCAATTCTGATCTTCTCATTAGCTTTAGCAACATATAAATAAAGACTGAAATTCGAAACGGGCCTAAAAAAGATAACGGGCCAAACACACGGCCTAAAACAAAAAGCCCAAAATAGTTCAAAAAACATAAAAATGCAAATAAGTAATAGAAATAAGCGTTTTTTTGGCCCGGACGATGACCCATAGGCGGTTTGCAGCAAGATGGAGCTCGTTCTCGCCTTCGAATCGCCTGGTCGCACGTCCCAAACGGACCCCCGTAGCCCAAGTTAGGGCCATTTTAGTGAAGGCCCTTTTCTTACGCGGTCTTGGGCCTCCAAGTACAAAATAGCCCGTTCCTCCACACTTGGGCCCACATCACTGTGATTATGGTCATATCACCCATTGGCTGCCCCAATGTTGAAGATTATCAAGTAATGTATACAAAACCCCACATACCGGCTGTAATTTGGTGATTACAAAGACTTAATCCCTGTAATTATAACTTTGAAAATAATTTGGAGTTTTGTAAAACAGTTGATAAAAAGAGAATGACTCACAGTATAAGCATGCAGTATTGATCTAACAAACTTCTTGATTCTACTCCTTCTGATAATTAAGCATATACTTTATTATTTTGGATCTTCTGATGATTAAGCATCCATTTTGATTGTAAGCGTATAGTTGGGAGTATTCTGATGGTTAAACATATAGTTTAACATAATGGAATACGTATTTGTGTAAAACCATATCAAACCTAACGATGATCACGAGATTCGAACCTTAACGAATTTCACAAAGTATAGTCTTATTCAGACAGTACTTTGGTATCCATTTAATGAACTCACAAAGTATAACACTTTGGATTCCGTTTACCGAAATTCACAAAGTACAACATTCTGGCATCCGTTTAATGAACTCGCAAAGTATAGCACTTTGGTATTCGTTAGTTGGTTCCTAAATCGATCGGACAGAATATCGCATCGGTGATTATTGGTTAGAACACCAACGTATAGAGAGAAGAAGAAAAGAAATGAGCAATGAAAAATGAAATCCTAGGTTCCTATTTATAGCAAGCAAGCAAGCACCTCAACAAATCTTCTAATCGATGTGGGATACAAATGACATGCCTACCTACCTGCTTGACATGCTAGCTAGCTTGCTTATATATATTAATTCAGCTGCTTCACTCGTTTTTCTCGTATAACTTTTAAAATATGGCGTTTTATAAAACGACGAATATGTCTTTAGAACGAGCATATTTTTATCTATGTTTTAAACTAAGTTTCATTAAAAACGGAGTAAGGTAAAAAAAATAATATATTTAATTATTAATATTAAACATTCTCATACGTCCCCATATATATCTATTTTTAATAAATCGTACTTAGCTTAATTAATCTTGTTAGCTTAATTAATATTGATTAACTGATTAATTAATCATACTTAACTTAATTAACAATTAATTAATCTACTCAGCTAACTTAACTGCTAAGTTTATTTTACTTATTAAGTTTACTTAGCTTTTATGCATTCTAGCAGCTCCCTGCTTACGAGTTCTAATTTCTAGATACAAGGGAACTCGTATTAGTGTATTAACTCAATTCAAATTTAACGATAATCACGAGATCAAACCCTCACAACGAATGACAAAGTGCAATCACTTAAACATCCATCGGATTCACAACGAATGACAGAGTATTCTCCAAGTTCGGGTGGTACTCAAACATCCTGTCGGAATCACGACTAATGACAAAGGATAGTACTTAAACATCCTGTCGGATAGTTTCAATCGATCGGATAGAGTATCGTACCAGTGATTAGAGTTATTACTCTAATAACGGGCAGAGTTTCGGGATTTAGATTATAATACCCGAGCTATTGCTATAATAGAAGCTGAAGGAAAGAAAAGAATTGAACCGTTTGAAATGTAGTTGTGATCGAGTTATTACCCTGTTATCGCGGCAGCGTTTCGTGTGGTGTGTGTTTTGAACGAGAAAGTGAATAACTCAGTGTAGGAAACGAATTTGAACGTCGTTCAATTACAGAAATCTCAGTCCCACACCCTTCTATTTATAGCTGGAAAATGGTCTCCCCCGCGTGTCGCGACAGGAAGACCTGTCTCCTTCGCGTGGCGCGACGGAACACCTTTCATCGTAGGGTTGCCATGTTCATGGGTAGGCTAGCTGAGTCGACAGAATTGATAAATTCGAATTAGACAACAAGATATGTGGATAATCGTCGAGTAGGGAATATCCCCCCTGAGTTTTAGGGGCCCTGATCCTGATTCTGATTGTTCTGAAAATTTTAGGGATTGTGCAGGATTACCAGGGTTTCTCAATTAGGGTTTCCTTACTGGAGAATTAATATAATAAGTATTAATTTTAGTGAGAGTTGTTACATCCTCCCCACCTTGTTTTAAATCTCGTCCTCGGGATTTGGACTATGATATCTTCTTGGGTTTACATCAAAACAATATATAATGGTGTCTCGGATGGAATCAAAAGATCAATACCATAGGGTAGTTGGAATTCAATGGTTTTAAAGTTTTAGTTTCAGGAATCGATGTTAACCAAAGGAGATGAAATAATATCATTAACAAGTTTGACTAAGTTTCATGAATCAAAAGATATTGGATAGGCGTGAAATTTGAAATAAAATGACTTGTAGAAACAATAGGATTTAATGTCAGAAAATAACTTATTTTGATCCATTGAGGGGGATTCTGAATTGATAAATCTCTATTTTGTGAATGAAAAAAAATGATTTATCAATAATCAACCCGAAAATCAATATCGTTTACTTAAATGGTAAGGATACACTGGACAATAGAATTTAGTGTATCGTGGTCTGAGTACATAACTGTATCAGGACTATTAAAATGACAAATCAAACGAAATGACGTATGAATAAGGTTTATTATTTAGCACAGGCTACAAATTTATACGAACACTGCAAAGTGTTGTAAGAATTCAATAATTATGGTGACCGAATGAATTCCCCGTTTTTTGAAATTAACTGAGAGTTTCAAGGAAGCGAATCTGGATATTTCAGAAGATGAGATGTTCAAATGAATGAGATGAAATGATATAATTTCCAAGGTGATTAGGTTCAAGCCAAAAGATATATGATCAATGGATATGGATATGAATGTTTGTGAATGATTTGCCAAAGGAAACTTATTTCGATTGTCAACTGAGAAAGAATCAGAATCAACAAGCTTGAATGAAATAAAAGTACGAAAATGATTTGTCAACTAGGAAAAATCAATGGGTTGACATTTATTGAATTACAAGGATACACCGGAATATAAAAGAGTTTAGTGTATCTTTGTCTTAACACATAGTTGTATTAAGACTATTTTCAAGGATGAGTCAAGCGAAAGAAATACATGATTTTGGAATGATTTGTATGCTTATAATTAGCCCAAGCTACAAATTTATACCGACGCCACAAGGTGTCGGAGTGATTGAAATAATAATAGCGGTGATTGAATAAGTTCGCCATGTTTGAAACCAAATGAACGAAGTAAGTTCGAAAGTTTGTTTCAAACAATTGAATAAGTGTTTTTCGATTGAAAATGAATAAGAAATAAAGATTACGAAATGCTCGATTGATGTTGTAAGAATCATTAAGAGATACACTGAAATATGACAAGAATTTGTGTATCATTATCTTAGCACACGATTGTGTTAAGATGGCTTTTATAGGATAAACCAACAAATCGAATTCAGTACAAATTAAATCCGTATATAATGTGTGAAAAGTATAAATAGTTCCGCATGAAATGATTGATAGTAATTTAGCACAATTTGCAAGTTCATATCAATACCACAATAAATAATTAAATAATTAAATCCGAGCATGATGTGAGCAACGTGATTAGCGCAAGCTTCAAACTTTGTGAAAATGTCACCATAAGATGATCGTGATCAAAGAAATGATTTGATGAATTCGAAGACTAAACAAGCATGTTATGGTTCAAGAGAATTGAAGTGCTTGCTGGGACTATTTTGAATATGATGGCTTCAATCCATCATATGGGACTTTGAATTGAATACGTAATGCGAGCAAGTTCAAACAATTTGAACTTGGTGTAAACAAAACGAGTTCATGTATCAATAAGAAATTTTGGACATGGTCACAACAAAAACCATGTATGCCAAAGGAAATTGAGTTTTTTCAAGAAACTTATTGACTCGATATCAAAGAGTCATCGTTTTGCAATAAACGTGGTTTATAAATGCAAAGATCAAGTATAGTGAAACGATATTTGAACTTTTGATAAAAACAACAGATTGGAATGAAGCCCTCCAGTGGTCTTCATAAATCAAACGAACCACATGCGCAACAAACAGTGCATGTGTAACGTGTGGATTTACCAAGAAATGAAATAGATCAATATTTGTTATTATGAAAGAAATCCTCATGGTATGATGACCGTTAGGGGAAGTAGAAACGCGAAAGTCAATTCATTATATGCAGAAGTCAAGATTTCCAATGAAAGAAATATAAGAACTTTACCTGGAATTCCGTGTGATAACCGGTGTTAAGTGATATTACTAGAGAATGTCGAATAAAATAAAAGTGGGGATTGTAAAGGTATATGACTTCTTTTGCAGTGCCAATAGTTATGACTTTGATTAGACTGTGCACCGATTGTTGTGAAATCCGGTTCTATCGTATCTCAGCAAGATTCATGTCATTTGTAGGATCACATGGCCAAGTGCTGCTTTTTGATTAGTAGTTCTTCCACTGACGGGATTTGCTTTGGTGTCGTCATGCCCAATTATATTTTTCCAAAGGTCTTGCCTCAAAAGTCGTGTGTGATATACTTCGACGTCTGTGGACGTAAAATTTTAAGTTCATGTGTTTTCTTTGTGCACTAGCACAATTTTACATGTTTCTTACTTGCGGTAATAATTTATGGTAACGCATTGGAAATTCTTATGCTTTTGATGGTGTCCCAACTTAATGGATTTTCAGTATTATTTTGTCGTACGAGTTACGAGGTAGATGATCAAACGAAAGAATGTTTGACATCGAAATTATAGACATATGCAAGAGATTCCTGATAAAGAAATCTAGATTTTATTATTGACACATATGCTTGTGCTTTATTCTTAATTGACTTTTGGAATTCCTTATAGATATACATATCTATATAATTATATATTTCACATGTTGTAATATACATACCTTTCATAAGGTTAAATGTATATAATAGATTCATATTTCCAAAATAAATCAGATATCTGCTCATGATATTATTTAGGGAAATCTTGTCACTTGTTTGACATACTATGTACCCCGTCTTATCCGGTTCGCGCCGGAGAGGTAATCTCAGTATATCCGGACAAGCTGGAGAGTCTGCTACTCTATACCCAGTTTTGCCGGAGAAAATTTTCTATTTCCCATAAATAGTATCTTTTCAAAATTTTAAAAATGCCTCTTTTATTAGGGCTTTTATCCAGAATCAAGGAAATTTGTATCTCCATAACATATCTTTATTCTAGACCAAGCAATATCAAATAAGCAAGGATTAATAGTAATTAAGTGTTATTGTTTATTTATCATATCTGACAATATTCTACTCACCCTTCTTATGGTATACCAATATTCATTACATTATACTTATATAAGTATTTTATCTTGAAACTTATATTAGGGCCAAAATTTCTTAAGTTCAAGTCTAAATATCATCCTGAGGGTTACCAGGCAATATTCAGTTCCTAACTCTCCGTTTAAAATTAAGTCTTATTACAACACCTAATTGCTTAAACAAGTGGCTTAGCTTATACTAAGGCATCTTTTCTTATGTTCACGTTTAAATGCTATCAGATGTGCTACCAGTTAATAGCAATCTCCTAACTCTTTTATTTAAGCTTAAATATTATTATCACAACACTTATAGGCTTAAAGTAGTGGCTCTGATACCACCTTTACTGTCACGACCCCAGACCCATCCTAGACGGAATCGGGAACCGCGAGCAGTCCAGTGGTACCAGTGATTATTTTGAAAACATTGCAGCGGAAAATATCATCAGGACCGTGAGTTAGGAAAAATATCAGAGTTTAGATAACACCGGATTTTTTTATTTATTAAATAGATGGAATAATTTCATATTTTACAAAGGTAGCTTTTAATAAAAACAATATTTCCTAATTTGATTTAATAGTAAAATAAGCCACTTCTTGAAGTCCTTCAGTGTCGGATCCAATCCTTACTCCATTCTACTGTAATTACCTAAAACGCGTTTTAAAAAGGTTTTGTCAACGGGAAATACTGAGTGAATCATTCATTTTAGTTAAAACGACGCATTTGTTATAATTTACAGTATTAAGAGAGATTACAATGTTTCTGATATCAAACCAACTACCCACGGTACTTTATCACTCGAACCACTGGCACACATGTCCAGTGGTGTCTGTGATTATGGTCATATCACCCATTGGTTGCCCCAATGTTGAAGATTATCAAGTAACGTATACAAAACCCCACATACCGGCTGTAATTTGGTGATTACAAAGACTTAATCCCTGTAATTATTACTTTGAAAATAATTTGGAGTTTTGTAAAACAGTTGATAAAAAAGAGAATGACTCACAGTATAAGCATGCAGTATTGATCTAACAAACTTCTTTATTCTACTCCTTCTGATAATTAAGCATATACTTTATTATTTTGGATCTTCTGATGATTAAGCATCCATTTTGATTGTAAGCGTATAGTTGGGAGTATTCTGATGGTTAAACATATAGTTTAACATAATGGAATACGTATTTGTGTAAAACCATATCAAACCTAACGATGATCACGAGATTCGAACCTTAACGAATTTCACAAAGTATAGTCTTATTCAGACAGTACTTTGGTATCCATTTAATGAACTCACAAAGTATAACACTTTGGATTCCGTTTACCGAAATTCACAAAGTACAACACTCTGGCATACTTTTAATGAACTCGTAAAGTATAGCACTTTGGTATTCGTTAGTTGGTTCCTGAATCGATCGGACAGAATATCGCATCGGTGATTATTGGTTAAAACACCAACGTATAGAGAGAAGAAGAAAAGAAATGAGCAATGAAAAATGAAATCCTAGGTTCCTATTTATAGCAAGCAAGCAAGCACCTCAACAAATCTTTTCTGATCGATGTGGGATACAATTGACATGCCTACCTACCTGCTTGACATGCTAGCTAGCTTGCTTATATATATTAATTCAGCTGCTTCACTCGTTTTTCTCGTATAACTTTTAAAATATGGCGTTTTATAAAACGACGAATATGTCTTTAGAACGAGCATATTTTTATCTATGTTTTAAACTAAGTTTCATTAAAAACGGAGTAAGGTAAAAAAAATAATATATTTAATTATTAATATTAAACATTCTCATACGTCCCCATATATATCTATTTTTAATAAATCGTACTTAGCTTAATTAATCTTGTTAGCTTAATTAATATTGATTAACTGATTAATTAATCATACTTAACTTAATTAACAATTAATTAATCTACTCAGCTAACTTAACTGCTAAGTTTATTTTACTTATTAAGTTTACTTAGCTTTTAAGTATTCTAGCAGCTCCCTGCTTACAAGTTCTAATTTCTAGATACAAGGGAACTCGTATTAGTGTATTAACTCAATTCAACTTTAACGATAATCACGAGATCAAACCCTCACAACGAATGACAAAGTGCAATCACTAAAACATCCATCGGATTCACAACGAATGACAGAGTATTCTCCAAGTTCGGGTGGTACTCAAACATCCTGTCGGAATCACGACTAATGACAAAGGATAGTACTTAGACATCCTGTCGGATAGTTTCAATCGATCGGATAGAGTATCGTACCAGTGATTAGAGTTATTACTCTAATAACGGGCAGAGTTTCGGGATTTAGAATATAATACCCGAGCTATTGCTATAATAGAAGCTGAAGGAAAGAAAAGAATTGAACCGTTTGAAATGTAGTTGTGATCGAGTTATTACCCTGTTATCGCGGCAGCGTTTCGTGTGGTGTGTGTTTTGAACGAGAAAGTGAATAACTCAGTGTAGGAAACGAATTTGAACGTCGTTCAATTGCAGAAATCCTAGTCCCACACCCTTCTATTTATAGCTGGAAAATGGTCTCCCCCGCGTGTCGCGACAGGAAGACCTGTCTCCTTCGCGTGGCGCGACGGAACACCTTTCATCGTAGGGTTGCCACGTTCATGGGTAGGCTAGCTGAGTCGACGGAATTGATAAATTCGAATTAGACAACAAGATATGTGGATAATCGTCGAGTAGGGAATATCCCCCCTGAGTTTTAGGGGCCTGATCCTGATTCTGATTGTTCTGAAAATTTTAGGGATTGTGCAGGATTACATCTAAGCAAGCGAAGAATGGTTCAAGAACGTTACGACGGGAGGGCCAAACGAAGTTTCACGCCGATACAAAAATGCACATTCTCCATTCACCAACTAGCGACAGGTAATCCTCCCGATCAATATGATGAATACTTAGCCATGTCGGATAGAACTTCACGTGAATGTTTACAATTCTTTTATAACGCGATCGTTAAATTGTATGCCAAAGAGTTCTTATGTAAACCAACGAGACACGACATCGCACGTATTTACCTCGCGCATGAGGCTAGATGGCATTTTCCAGGGATGCTCGATAGCATCGATTGTACATATATTGAATGGAGAAATTGTCCAAGAGAGTTGCGAGGAACGTATGTTAGGGGTGACGTCAAAAGACCAACCATCATACTTGAAGCGGTGACGTCGAATGATTTATGATTTTGGCATTCATATTTTTGTGTTCCTAGTTCAAACAACGACATCAATGTTTTGTACACATCGCCGTTATTTCAAACCGTAACAGATGGTACCACACCCTTTTGTCCCTTTTTGTTAACAGAAGATATTACAGATGAGTCTTTCTTCTTGTGGATGGTATCTACCCATCATGGTTTGTTTTTGTGAAAGCTCCTTCATTTCCTGTACAGGTTAAAGAAAAGACGTTCAAGAGGTTGTAAGAATCGGCAAGAAAAGATGTTGAGAGGGCTTTTGGTGTTTTAAAGGGTAGATGGGGTATACTAAATCGACCCGTTCGTGCGATAAATAAGAAAACAATACATAACATAGTATATGCGTGTATCATATTCCGCAATATGCTAATAAAAGAAGATGGACGTGCAATATCTCCAGATTGGGTGCCGAATCCTCCTACACAAGTTCTCGTTCCCGAAAATGTCCAACAAGACTTACGCAATGAAGAAATTCACTTTCGGTTGAGATATGGTTTAATTGAACTTGTAGGTTCTTTAGGTTTGGAATTTCCGGATTCGGACGAGTAGTAGATTTTCTTTATGTATCTTTTTATTTTTATATGTTTATTTTTATGTTGTAATCTAAAATATTTCTAGAAATATTGTTTTTTATTTAAATGAAATTTATAATTTATAATTTATAATTTTATCGTTTTATTGTTTTATTGTTAATTTATAATTTAAAAATTAAAAAAACCATCACTGGTGATGGGCATTTTCACTAAAATCCATTACTAGTGATAGAATAAAGCTCAATGACGTGACAAAATTTGATTGAATGTTGTGAGTGATGGAATTCCATCACTAATAGAGCGCGCCTACCCTAAATGTAGGCATAAAAAACCTTCACTATATTAAAAGTCAAAATTATTGTATGCACTTTATCGGTGGTTTGGCAATGGGGCATGGCATGATGGCAAATGCACATGCCAATTGTTAAAACTTAAAATGTATGGGGTTCATTATCTGCTATTGGCTTCAAACATTGAATCTGAATATTATTATTATTATTATTATTATTATTATTATTATTATTATTATTATTATTATTATTATTATTATTATTATTATTATTATATTTGATATTTTATTTTTAAAAAATGGTAAAGAATATATATATTATATGATTAAAAAAAAGATGTGTGTGTATAGTTGTTAACAAAGTTCATTTGTACCAATGTTATTCACCAAAAATTTGAGCAAAAGATTTTGATTGATTATTTATAAACTCTTGTGCAACAACAATTTCTATTCTATATCTGATTTGAATCTGCAACAACAATTTGTGATTTACAGATATACTCATTTTCTACAACTATATGTTGTGAGTAAATTACAAATTTACCCTCTCCTCTGATGGCATGATGTTAGTTTGAAGCTAACTTTCTTGACGAAGGGGGCACAAGAGATTTCGCATAAGCAACTGGCAAAGCAACGATCTTCTTCGGCTTGCTTACATACGCCCTCTTCGTGAAGTTATTATAATCATTTGCTTCAATCTCGTCCAGTATTTGTCGATACAATAGTAGCGATGCCCAAACCTGCCATCAACAAGGTCATTAGAAAAGGGTCGGGTTGATTGGACTGTAAAGGTAGACATTGTGACCAATTAACATACAATAGTAGCGATGCCCAAATTGCGTTTCTGAAAAATAATACCTCCTAAATCATTTTATTTAGAAAACTATACTATTTTTTTTGCCATAATACAGTTTGTGTATCTGAGCAGTTCATAAAAAAATATTAAAAATTTTTGACAGACGACCCGTTTCAAGATTTACCCATTCTAGCCTATTACCCAACTCATCGCCACGGTTGGGCTCACTTTACTTACGAGAGCTTGATGTCAGCTCTTTTCGAGCTCAATTTGAAAAGCTAGAGCTTGGCTCGTGAGTAAGTTTTCTAGTTTGGGCTCGTTTCGTTAATTATTTATTAATTATTAATATACATATAGTTTTATATATAATAATAATTATTACATAGATATATTAATTTAAAATTAATATGATAGGCTATGCTCTCAAGTGTGCTCAAACTCGATAAAAGAAGCACTTTTGGGCCCGAACCCAAGTGCAAGCAAGTTTAAGTTCGGCTCGATTCGAGCTTTTAGCGACAAGTAGCTCACGGGCAGCTTGGCTCGCTTACACCCCTGGCTATTGTTTTAGACTGAATGTGTAAGAAGCTTACCGGCCATCTACTAGCGGAACTTAGCTGTGTAACACCTTCTTCCGCTTGATCAAAGAATGTTCTTGCTCGATGTATTTGTTTTTTCATAAAGAATCTCCATTTATCGGTAACCTTCATTGCAAATATGTCTTCATCTGACAAGCCGGCTTGTGCTAGTTCATCTTGCGGCAAGTAAACCCTTCCTCTTCTTGCACTGGACCAGAAAAAAAAAAAGCATTCAAGGACTAAACATGAGGTCAAATTTTATAGTTTTAAAATTTCGAGATCGACATTCCATATTTGTAATTGACATAGCAAATTTTGCTAGTTTGTTGTACTTTTTCTACACTTCCATGTAGAAACCACATTTATTTAAAGTTTAACTGGGATCTGTATTGATTTTGAGGTTTAAAATTTGCTTGATTGACCTTAAAAGTCAAGAACTAAGCATGAGGTCAAACTTCATAGTTCACACTTATCAAAATTCAAAATTGACTTTGTATCTTTTGCTATTTTACTAAAAAATTGTATGCAAAATTTCATTTGATAGAAAAACTTGAGCATTTGATTGATTTTGTAGTTTAAAAAAGTTTGGTTGACCTTAAAAGTCAAGAACTAAGCCTGAGGTCAAAGTTCATGGTTCATACATATCAAAATTCAAAATTGACTTGGTCAACTTCGCTAATTTACTGAAAAATTGTATGTAGAAATCAAACTCATCTAAAAATTGGGGATTTTGGAGTGATTTTGAAGTTTAAAACAGCTTGATTGACCTTAAAAGTCAAACTTACTCTTCTCCAACATCTCTAAGGATGTTTGTGAGTTGATTAGCAATCCCTAAAGCCAAAGCAGCATTATAAACACTCTCCGTCGGTGCGTTAGATCCAGGGGCAATTCCCATTATCGGAACACTCATCAATCCAACCGTGCCCGCTACATAATAGCAATACAAATAAAGCTCGTCGAAATTCTCGTATCTTGACTTTCTGAGGTCCATCCTCATCCCATCAATCATATCCTTAAAAGGCTGGAACCAACCAAAAAAACAAAAACAAAATCATCAGAAAATTGACATAATAAAGAACCCGTTATGCAATTTGACCCGCTTTCATAAAAGTCAACCTGAATGTCAACAGGAAACTTAGAGACGGTATCTGATAAAGCAGCGTCGAGCATGTCAAACGGCCGTCCATTGAAAAGATCTTCTAGTCTCGACTCCCATCGGTCTAGAGCTTTGGGAGTTATATGCGATGCATTAGGCCCGTCAACAAGTTCATCGGTTCTCCTACACCATACTGTTTGATTGAACCAAACACAAAATGTCAATTTCGGGTTATAGTCATAACATACGTGAATCTTTCGTTATGTATATACTTTTACTCGTCTAAGCCTTATATATTTTCATTCTATACGTGAATAATATTGCATACATATACGCATAGTTAATGGCAAATAGCGATAAGGTATCTATATGCTACATAGCGAAAAACGATAAATAGCGGGCGGCTATTTTATAAATAGTGATACACTAGAAAAAAAAATTATATGTATATTATATCAAAATACCCTGGTATATATGGTATTTTACATGTATATTTAACAAAAACCTAAAATCCAGTTATTTTATAGCTCTATTTAATTGCTATTTATATTAAAAAAAAAAAACGAAACAAAAAAATAAATTGTCGCTATTATCGCTACAACCCTAACAGCGAGCCTAGACCTATACGCTACGTAGCGCGCTATAGCGATCGCTACGCTTGCTATTGACAACTATGCATATACGTGAACCTATACGCAATATGGTCTCGTTTATCACATTAATTTAAGTTGATAGAATAAAAAGTCTGATACATGAGTAAAAAAGTAAAAATAAAGATAAATGAAAATATAAATGAGTTTGATATGCTGTAGGAGTGTAACAAAATAAAATATTAGGACTGCTAGAAAAGATGAACCAATTGAGTAGCAAGTGAGCTAACAAACAAAAGTCAAAAGTCAAAGTACATGTGAGTTATTTTTATCAATTAAGTAATACTAAATGGCTGCAAAAGTGAGATCCCTGATAAGTTTTAACAAATTAAAAACTTCAATGAGAGCACCTATCAAAAGTAACAAACCTTAACACATATTTTTCTAATCTTTTTAAATATATAATAGTTAGGTATAGTTTCTAACGAACTAATTTAGGTAACTCAAACCATCGATTTTTTTTTCTCATTTCCTTTGGTGTATACGTTTATGATTCAGTTAATCGGTTTTTTTACTCACCCCAAAGATAAATAAAAACTCACCGTAAATGGCCCATATCGCTTTTCTCCTCTCGGGTGTCATCAACAAAGTTCCTGTCAATAACAAAAACAAGTTATAAACAAGTGTACAATTCCTAAACATTCTTGGATTAAAAATTTAAAATACTTTAAAAAACTGACAAAACCTAATTTATGAGTACCGCCGATTAAATTGTCAATATGGATTATTATGGGCCAACTAACAAGACTATCTAAAAAAAATGTAATATTATTAGAAAAACAAACAAACCTAATTTAGGACCTGCGGTTAAACTCCCAGTATAGATTATTATCAAGTCACAGTTTACATTTTTTTAAATCTAATTGCCAAATATATATAAAAATTCAAAGTTTTTATAAAACAATACAACAAACCTAAATAAAATGTCTTGGCATATTCAGCACAAACTTCACCACATCTATCATAAGCTTCATTCAACAAGCCAAGATTCCCAGGAAGAACAATCTCTGGCTTCACATCCACATCTTCTTCTCTAGACCTCATCTGTTTTTTAACCAAAGCAGCTTGCTTCAACACAACATCATAAACCAATTGTTCAGATGAAATTGCAAGATTCCCAGATGGGTTAGCCACCACCCTCCGAGCCACACTTGTTCTTCTCGAACCCACTTTGTTAAACACAGAGTAACACCTATGTTTCCTACCAACATTCTTCAATCTAAAAAGCCCCTTTTTGTTTGATGAATCTCTTGTTCTTGTAGTTTCCAAGAAACCCAATTGGTTGCACACTTCAGAGTTAGGGGAAACCACCCACATCATGGCTGCAGACATGGGTTTGAAAT
This sequence comes from Helianthus annuus, assembly GCF_002127325.2. Classification (NCBI taxonomy): domain Eukaryota; kingdom Viridiplantae; phylum Streptophyta; class Magnoliopsida; order Asterales; family Asteraceae; genus Helianthus; species Helianthus annuus. The sequence goes on from NC_035447.2 coordinate 85,426,535, forward strand.
GGGTCAAATTTGATGAAAAAGATGTCACCTTGAAACACACCAAGTAAAGAGGGGTGTGTAATAGGGGTTTTGGAGGAATACCCACTTCACATTCAGTGAAAAGATTGTGAATTTGGTGAAAATGGGTTGAATTTGTTTGGAATCTGAAGTGGTATTGGAGGTTTTTATGGGATGAAAATGGAGGGTTCTTGATGAATGAAGAAGAGAGATGGAAGAATGAAGATTATATGTTGATGAAGGGGTGTGTGTGAATAAAATATGGTGGAGAAAGCTGAGCAGCATTCTAGTTGAGGATGATGAGTGGTGGTGCCTGTTTTGTCCACATAATGCATCGGCTGCACTTGTCCACACATTTGGTTTGAATTTCATGATAGGTTTAGCCTTTGGAATCCGTACAATCAAGTTTAAAGAGTTTAATGTAATTTTAATACATCGGGTTTGGATCATTTTGTCCGTTTAGTCCAAAGATTTAAATATTGTCATTTTAGTTTAAATAGTTTCAAGCGTTGTCATTTTAGTCCACGGAGTTAATTCCGTCCATTTTTTCTGTTAGCTAGAAGGGTAATCCGATCATTTTATATGGTCGAATACTCGAATTGCCCTTCTAGTTAACATAATTACATATAAAATGACTGAAATGCCCTTCTAATTAAGAGAATAAAGGGACGGAGTTAACTCATTGGACTAAAATGGCAACGCTTGAAACTATTTGGACTAAAATGGCAACGTTTCAAACCTTTGGACTAAACTAGCAAAATGACCTAAACCACAGGGACTAAAATGGCATTTAACTCAAGTTTAAATGATAAGAGTCATTCCAGCTTTGGCTGGGTGGTGAAGACTCTTGTGTTTTAGAAAAAAATACAAAGGTTTAAATCATGATATTAGGTGTGATTAGTATTTATTGGTGTATTTCAAAATAGAGTAGAATTAATGTAACCTTTGTTGTTTAAAACAAAAGTTTAAATGATAAAAAGAAAGTCATTTGATTTGTAGATTTTACACAGTTGATTTTAGTAAATATATAAGTGACCAACCAGCAAGTGGTATGCCTTGACATTGAAAACAGCGGTAAGCTGATCTTCCAATACGCGGCTACCCAGCCCACTTGCATAAAGCTGATGGACAGACTGACAATCCCAGCAGGCCACGTGGTGGGTGTTCCTTCGTACAATTGATACAGCAGGACACGTGGCAACACCTCCACCGTGCGCCTGACACATCGCAGCCTACGCTCCTGCTAGACCTATGAAAGCTGCAAGTTGTCAGTTAGGCCCAAGGCCCATCAAGCGGCCCATTGGCTTTTCTCCTTCACTCTTCGGCTATAAATACCAACTCCAAACCAGGTTTGAGGTAATGCTAATCTGCTCACTCACACTTACTACTTAAACATTTATCTTGCTTCCAAAGCAAATACTTATTCTCACGCTAGAGGGTGGTAACAAGGACCAACTCCCACCCCATTCTCCTTGTTGCGAGTCACGGTGTGTTTCATTATGCAGGTGACAGATTAGAGACGGCACAACCATCAATCGAGGAAAGAAGGGATTAATCCTACTTGACGAGACTCGACCTGTGGACTAATCTCTTGGTTAACCACTATTTCTTCAGATATGTAGGGGTAGTTCTTCGAGTTTGATTTACGGGGATGGGATGTGGACCATTCCGTCTGTGATTTTACGAGTTGATTCGTGATTTACATGTACTTTAGGCCATTAGTCAGTTCGTAAGCAGGAAGGTAAGGTAAATCACGTAATTGTAACAGAAAAAATGGCAGTTGAGATTTGTAAATATAATCTCACTTTCAGTTATGGTTTTGTAATTGGTTCATGAGACGAATTCCCATTTTTTTAAATGTGTGAGTGCATATGTCTATTGCTTACGTCAATAACGTATCATAGCTAAAATAGATGAGACAAGACTGGTATTGAAATGTACAAAACATAAAGTTCTTATGTGTTGAAGTCCATTCACACGGATGGACTTGGCCAGATCCGCACAAATGGACTACGTAGTTGAAGTAGATCTGCACAAGTAGGTTCGCGCGAACCTAGTCCAACCGCAAGTCTTAGTTCGAGCGTATGCAGTCCATTTGCAGATAGCTTAGAGCGAACCAACCTTGCCTATAAATACTAGCTTAGTCTTGTTCATTTGAAAACCTTAGAGACATAGAGGGGAAACTCTTGTCAGTTGATTTAGCGGTTGTAAACTGTTATATCAGTAATAGAAATCAGTGTTAATTAGCTTGCTTGTGTTCAATCTACACATGTACCTGGATTCCGCACAAGATACGTGTTCTACGCATTCAATAGAGTTACGAAATCGATCCTAACACGAATCCACAAGTAGTATTAGAGCAGGTGATTGATTGCACGGATTGAAGACACAAGAATTCAAGAAGATTCAAGCTGAATTCAAGCTAATTATAGATAAATTTCATCATCTTCTTCATATCTTCTTCTACTCATCTTCTACTCATCTTCTACTCATTCTTTTCAATTTTAAATCTCAGATTCAAGAAGTTTTCAAGGTTAAAAACGTCTATTTCAAACATCTCATGTGAAAATCAGTTTTAAATAATCCTACAAAGTTTCAAATCAAAATTCAACCAAAATCATTAAAAATTTTCGAAAACTCATCAAGTTTTTTGACAAACATGAACATGCTGAGGTCATGAACGGATCTGGTAGTGTATTTGTAGATTCACATGGATCTAGACTTAGTGGATTTGCACGAATTTGGTTGTTAAAAGTTCATACAGTTCTGAGTTTTTATAAGTGCATTCGCACAGATCAAGAGATCACTTGATCCGCATGAATCAACAAAGAAACAAGGTTTACTGTTTCTGAGATCAGTTCGCACGGACCGACTAAGAATCCATCCGCACAGATCTGGAATTCCTCATCCGCGCGAATCGAGTCAGTTTAGTTGTTTGTATTTCAAAGTTGATCTAAGTGTTTGTTTGATTGTTGCAGGTTATTCTCAAGGATTCAAGATCATGGTAGAAGAGTTTTACAACGAATTTTACAACACATTCTAAATCATCTGAAATAGCAACATCCACACTGAAAACCATTTCGAAAGCTATTACAGAAACATTGAAACATGATAACTTATACGGAACTAACACAAAACCACCAAAACTTAATAATATTGAAGATTATAACTGGTTGAAAGACAAGTTTATTAACTAGGTCAAAGCATATGCTCATGAGTGTTGGTTTTTTTTTTTTTGGAATTCGGGTATAGAAGACCATTAAATGATAAAAATGAAGAAATTCCACTTTTGAATTTAGATAAAGAGGATAAAAAGACATTTTCTGATGAACAAAGAATGATTGCCTTAATTCAACAGTTAATTAGGGATGATATTTTTTCTTACTTCAACATGATGGCTCGTCAAGATCTGTATGGGAAGCACTACGAGTGAAAGCTGAAGGAGGAAAACAAATCAAGAAAAACAAAATACCATCGCTGAAGAAAGAATTCGATTTGTTTAATTGTATGAAGGGTGAGAATGTGAGACAAATGATCGAAACGTTCTATCATCTTAAAATTGAACTTGAAAGATTTGGAATTACAAAGACCAGAGAAGAAATCATTGATAAAGTGATCGAAGCGTTACCGCGTGAAGATGAATGGCAGACATTTGTCATGATACTGAAAAATGATTCAAAGTTTGATGAAATCACCCTAGATACATTGATTGAAAAGCTAGAAGGACATGAGTTGGAGCTGCAAAAACAGAACAAAATAAGCAGTTCAAACTATCAGCAAAATGTGAGTCTTTACTAAAGAGGAAACTTGATCTCAACCAATCAATCATCAAAGATTGGTACAGCTTTCAGTGTTGAAAAGTCAAAGGATTCAGCAAAAGGTAGTTCTTCAAGTTATGATCCAGGTTATCATTCCTCCTCGACAGCATCAAACAAAGCAGATATCGATGATATTCAGTGTAACATTGCCTTAAAACTGAAAAGTTCTCCGAATATGAGTATCAATACTGCCAAGCAACAGATGAGTTTCTTAGCATCAGTTCTGGAGTTATATGAAAGTCTGGTAGCGGGTAGATCTAAAAGAGATGGAACTTATCGACATCAGATGGTGTCTGGCTAGTGGCATTAGGAGAGCACAATAATTTATAGAGATTACAGGCAGGCAATGTCTTAAAGGTTCGAATATGAAACTGGGATTTGACAAGTCGAAGGTCACATGCTTCCGATGTAAGCAAAAAAGGACACTTCAAGAGAGAGTGTGTGAATCGGGAAGTGAATGAAAATGTCAATCCATTCCATGATGACTATTACAAGAAAGCAATCTATCATCAAACTAATGAACAACCGGTAAAGTCGAATCAAAAACAGATTGGTGAAGGATCATCAAGAGAAAAGAAACAAGCTTTGGTGACGATTCAGGATGATGAAGGATTCAATTGGAATAAATACATTCCAAAAGAAAAGTTTGCATTGGTTGCTGAAGAGAAAACTGAACCTGTCAGAGAGAAGACCTTGAGAGAAAGAACAATTGCATGTATCAAGTTGGATGAAATGCAAGCAGCCTACGATGAACCTAGAAAAATGGGCAGATGGGATAAGAAGAGGGAATGCTACAGAAATTATAAAGGTAATCTAGTAGTAGATTCAAGTAAAGTGGTTTTTAAAGATCTACTTGAAATCATTCCTACTTGTGGAGAATATTACTCGAAGAAGTTTGAGGATAAAAATTATGTCCCAAACTTGGAAAAGAGAATTAGAGAAGTAATGCTTGCGAGTTTGAGAAAGAGAGATGAAGAAAAGGTTAAGAAAAGTGTTGAGAAGTTGGTTGATGAGTTGAAGAAAATGGTAGAAGAGGCCAGTGATGGAAGAGAACAGAAGGTTGAAGAGCTGAAGATGATAGTAAAAGAAGCTGGTGAGGAAAGTCGAGAAAAGATTGATGAGAAGTTGAGGAAGCCAACAGAGGAAGTTGTTGATGAAAAACAACAGAAGAGTGATAAAGAATAGAAGCAGATGGCAGAAGAAGCCAAGGTGCCAGAAAATGTTGAGGTACAAGTTCAAATTGAATCTTCCGAGTCGTCAAACATTGATAATAAAAATGAAAATGTTGAACAGTGCAAGAAATGCGTGGAAACATGCATAGCTTGTACTGAAAAGGATGAAAAATTAAGATTCATAGATATTGAGTTTACTAAAATTGAAAGAGTTTTCAAAGATAAATGTAAAGAAATGGTTGAAAATGAAAAAGTTTTGAAAGAAAAAGTTTTGAAAGAAAAAGACAAAGAGCTGACACAAAAATGTAAGGTTTTTGAAAAAGAAAATGAGATTTTGAAACAAAAGTGTTCAACAATAAGTGAAGAACGTTTACAAAAAGAGAATGCAGTTCAAGAAATGAAAAAAAGAATATGATTCAATAAAAATTTCATATCAAGTCACGAAAGAATCATATGAAGCTGTGAAAAGTCAAATGAAACTTATTCAATCTAGACTTGCTCAATATTCTGAAAGATCACAGATACTTAAAAACAAATATGAAATAAAACAACAAGTTGTTAATCAGTATATTGATGAAGTTGTTGAGCTTAAACGAAAAATGGCTGAATTAGAACAAGATAATAACAAATTACACAGTTATCATGCTTCATTGTATGCTCTTGAACATATTTTCAACATAAAACCGGATGATAATGATTCTGAGAAAAACAAGAAAGGAATTGGTTTAGAATATCATCAGGTTCCACCACCATTTGAGAAAACGTTTACATTCTATGATGACGAGAAGGTGGCAAAAGCTTTCGACATGGTTAATCAATTTCCAGATAACATTGATGTTACTTACTCCAAATATGATGATTTTAATGATTCAGATGTGGTAGGTAAGGTCGTTGAAAGCATTTTGAAAGAGGATTCTACCAAGACAGCTAAGTCCGAATCACAGGATGAAAATGAGGAAAGTTTTCATGAAAGTTATCTTTAGAATTCAAAATCTGAGAAAAATGCGAATGATGATCTGATAGGATTGGCATATTACATGATTGGATCGGACAAGTTATTCTCAGATATTGAATTTCCGATTCAGAATGCGATTGCGGATAAAATTCACAAAGTTTTCAAACCGGTAGAAATCGAAAAGTCTGAAATTGCAAGATTTACCGGAAAAGCGAGCAAGAAAACTTTTTATAGCAAACCTGGTTACAAAAAGAAAAACATGAAGGCTGGGTTGGGTTATAAAAAGAAACAAAATCAAAAGAAACCGGCTGAAAAAGTTCTGAAGAAGAGAAAGAAATCCGATTTAGTCGACAGACTAAGGAGGAGTTCTATGCTTAGAAGAAGAAACAAAAACAGGCTAAAGATACTTCAAAGAAAATATGCTTTAAATGTGATCAAGTTGGATATGTTGGTCGTAAATGTCCGATTTAGTCGACAGACTAATGAGGAGTTCTATGCTTAGAAGAAGAAACAAAAACAGGCTAAAGATACTTCAAAGAAAATATGCTTTAAATGTGATCAAGTTGGATATGTTGGTCGTAAATGTCCACAGAATCTAAAGCTGTTGATGTTGAGAAAAATAAAGTTGAGGTTTTGAATCAGAAGTCAACCAAGGTTGAATCAAAACAAACCTAGAAACCAAAATCAAAGACACCCAAATTGGAGACTACACAGATTTGGAAACCAAAGGTTGATTTACCAAAATCAAAACAAACTTGGAAATCAAAAACTTCCATGTTTGAATCAAAACAAATCTGGAAACCTAAGAATGATTTGTCAAAACGAAACATTCAAAGTGATTCAAGATTTTATCAAAGGAATGTTTCAAACGGACAAATTTGGTTGGTCAAGAAATAAAAGACTTCTGTGAGTGACAATAAACGGAAAATCGATTCAACCAAGAAGGTTGAAAATAAGAAAGAAAAAGTGTTTGTTAAAAATGACAAAGATTTTCCAAAGTTAAATGATTCGTATTGTGTACAATACCCAAGGTCAAACAGGCCTGGGTTGCATTGTTAAAGTAATTGAGTTAGTTAAATGTGCAGGGGCTTCAAAAGATGGCTGAAAGTCAACATGGGTCAGCCTGGCACAGGAGGTGGCAGGTTCCTGTGGATGAAAAACAGGGGGTTTGTTTGTTTCGTAAATAAATAAAACATAAATAAAAAACCCTAAAAATAGAAAAACACAAAAACACAAAAATTGTTCGTTTTTTAAATTGTTAAAAAAATCAAAAAATTGTTGATGGAATACGCCGAAACCCTCACGGTTGAACAAATATGATAAAACAAAATTGAAAAACAGTTTTCTAACTGTTAAATATCAATGTGTTGTAAATCATTGGAGTACTTTATGCAAAACAGAGCATGATAAACAGAAAATGGATGGCGAGACGAAGCTATCTACATTGGTTATCAAATTTTCTTAAATGTTTTGGATTTTAGGGGGAGTAAAAATCTTGAAAATACAAAAACATTTGAAAATTTGAAAAAGCCAAAAACATGAGAAAACTCAAAAAGAGTTAGTGTAAAAAGAGGAAATGATAGTACATCAGTAAGACAGTCATAGTGCTAAAGAATTGGAAGGTCAAACGTGATAAACGATCTCACTGATGATGTGCCAGTAGGTTTTTACACATTTAGTAGATTGATTTTGAGATATAAACCTAAATCCATAACTTGCTTATCTCGTGGGGAACATCTCTTGGATATATGGACTTAGTACTCCGAAATTTCGTTTGAGAGATTGCCTGATTCTGAGATATTAGGTCTTTATACTTATTGATATCTGGGGTATTATACTTGGTCTTCTGATTTTGCATCAGCAATGTCCTAGACCTCGTATAATACTTTGCGTGCTTAAAGCTTTCCCTCTGCATAAAAAAAATAAATAGTATCGAAAGATATATATCAAGTGCAGTTGTAAAGAAGATTCCTAAGTGGAACACACCTTTAAGTCGAGCCTTCATCTCTTTGAGTGAATGGTAGTTCATACCTGAGCTCTCAAGCCTCGCACTAACCCAGAGATAGATATCATTTAGGTATATTCACCTATAAGACTGAATCTAAGGAATCTTGATATGAGAGTATATTCTGAGGTGGGACAATCGAATAAGTTAAGTTCTTAAAACACTAATCTCGTATCTTGAATCAATTGATGTTTGTGTGAAAATTTAAGAGGATCGTATTGATGTGTGTAAAATGCAACATATAAATCACATCAATTAAGGCATAAAACTAACCCTTTTTAAGTACTAATGTTGGAAAAAGAGTGTTTTTGTCTTCCTTTTGTATTTTCAGGATGAAATGAGCTCAAAATCACAAAAGAAGCAAAAAAGACAACTAATTCTACCATAAAATACAAGAAAAGGAACAAAAGTGGACTGCCCGGACCCTCAACGGCACCTCCCAAGGCAAAGGAGAAGAAACAGAGTCTGAACACGCCCCGTGTCCAGCGAACACGGGGGCGTGCCCAGGAAGCAGTAGAAAAGACAAACCAGTAGAAGCTTCCATTGCCCACCACGGGGCCATGTCCAGCGAGCACGGGGGCGTGGTGAAAGTACAGCAGGCGCATTAATTGTAATTCGCAATTACAATTAATGAAGTGAGAGAATGTCAGACGGGCACGGGGCCGTGTCCAGCGGACACGGGGCCGTGTCCAGCCTTCTGTTCAGCCTATAAATAGAGGAGCTTGGCTTCATTCTCTCTCATCCCTTGGCACACCACCTCTCTCACACCTCATCCACCACCCATCACCACCATAACACCATCATCCACCACCATCATCCATTGTCCATCGTAGAGTGTGTGAGTCGTCTCGGGATCCAAGATTGATCGTAAGAGTTCTTGACAATCAAGGCCATGTTTCCCTAAGTCTCTTACATCACTTGGTGAAGACAAGTGTTTAGTATAATACTTTTTATTTTTAATCTTTTGCACTTTTTATTTGGTTTTGTATTAATGACTTTAATAACTAGTTACTTATGTTGAAGGTGATCTTTCCTTATCGTTTGTCCGTGGTGTCTTGGCATTATTTTACTGTCTATATAAAATAAAAGATTTTCACCATTCATATCTCCACGGTCTATATGGAGGTATGTTGGCTACCTGGTCGGGGGTTAAGGGAACGGTTTGGTAAGGGTCTTGCCCTTGTTCAGCGTTTAGAGGTCCTGCTTGGGACCTGAGTCAAATTTAGTAGGATCTCCTTCAATGCCCATAGGTATTGGATGGCGGGGATCCAAACTCTTTGACCCCCTCATAAGTTAACTACTATTAATACTATAACCCGGCTATTTAGGACTGTATCTCTGCTGACTCAGACTACTTAGCCGAGGGTAACGTCACCGCCAAAAGCGGGGCCTACCACAATTTGCATTAATAACTTAATTCATTATCTTTCAATAATCCGACCCTTTAGGATTGTATCCTTGCTGACTCAAACTACTGGGTTGAGGGTAACGTCGCCTTCAAAAGAGGGGCCTACTACAATAACTAAGATAATCTCTTAAACAAGTGCAAAAGTGCGAAAATAATCGAAGGTTTTACTAATACACGTGTCGGATCCAAGTGATTCATCTTGTCTATCTGTTTTTATTTTATTTTATTTTTCAGCATTTAGTTAGTTTTTATTTTTCTTAGTTTAAACATTTTTCTCACTTTTTGATTTGGTTAGACGTTGAGGATAAACCGGTATTAAAAGCTCTTGTGTCCTTGGACGACCTCGGTATCTTACCAACACTATACTACGTCCACGATGGGTGCACTTGCCCATATGTGTGTTTAGTGTTAGTAAATATCGTGTTTTATAAATTTAAAACTTGGCTAAAAGTGTAAAAAGGGGCTTAAATATACATCTAAAATATATTACACTTCACGCACATCAAGTTTTTGGCGCCGCTGCCGGAGACACAAGGATTTTAAGAAAGTTAGGAATCAACGGCCTAATCATATTTTTAATTTTTCTTTGATTTTTTTTTTTTAGGATTTTTCTTAGATTTTTAGCTTCTGCAGAGCTCAACACGGGGCCGTGCCCGCTGAACACGCCCCGTGCTCAATCATTGGAACTGGCAATCCTGTTTTAAGTCAGACAGTAGGCTGAACACGGGGCCGTGTCTACTCAACACGCCCCCGTGCCCAAGATTCAGTTGCTGAAAACAGAACCGTTAGATCCCGGCGGTTGGTAATTTCTGACACGAACATGAGAGATAGTAATTCTTTTTACTTTCGGCACTCTTATGGTTTGTGGTGTCGAATATGTGGAGGCGAACATGAGGAATTAAAATGTTTTTTCCTCACTTATAGGCCCCACTATATAGACCCACCGATTCCTTGTAACCTTAAGAGGGGCGAAAGTAAAAATAAGCACTATTTCTCCCTCGAATGCGCCCAGCCAGATATTCTAGGAGAAATGCTCCTTGACGAGCTATTTCAACTAGAAGAACTACTTCTCAATTGGTCAAAAGAACTCAGGAAGGATTTTTTAGATCCATCCCAAGATAATGACCATGAGGAAATGTTGGAACCGCATTCCGACAACCTCGTTGCTCCCGAAAGTACCTTCTTACCTAGAAAAGACGCGGACGATAGTCGTCCCTGTGCCGATTGTGCCGTGAAGGACTCCCCATCGACTTCGTTCGATGCATACATAGACCTGAGCGATTCGGCATACACCTTCTTTAACGAGAGCCCGGAAAAGGGTTGGACTTGTCCACCTAGAATGAAAATAGGAATTACCCTCACCGACAACCTCTTGCGTTCTCGCCTTAGTATAGGACAATTAAGGTATCTTAGGCACTTTGGGGTTGTTCCAACAAGTCAAGAGCCACCCGATATAGATTAGCTCATTAGTAAGAAACAAAACTCCATAAAACAGCCTGCCGACACGGGGCCGTGCCCGGTCAACACGCCCCCGTGTTCACTCAGAAGATTCTCTGCTGATTCTGTCAGAATACGGACAAAATGTGTCAGGATTTTCTCTGCACACGGGGCCGTGTCCAGTGGACACGGGGCCGTGTCCAGTGTGCTGTCGTTTTCTTTAAATGCAGCCTGAATCCTGCTCATTTTTGACCACTTCACCAAGCAGAGATTCCTGGGATCTTCACATATACCATCCTAGGTAAGTGCTAAAAGAAGGTTCCTAAGGACCATCTTGTCTTTTCCACTTTTGTTCATTTCTCCTTCTTCCAAAAATTTTTCAAACCTTACCTCCATGGAAGCTTGGAAACCCATGATTCCAACCTTCTATAAAAGGCTTGTAGGAGTTTTTGCTACGGATTCTTGTCTAAAGTTAGTTCTATAACTTTGTTTTAAATTATCTAAGCTTAAAACACAATAAAAGTGTATTAAAATAATTTAAAAACCTGGAGTCGTTAGACAAAAATCCTGCAGATAGCTGAACACGGGGCCGTGCACACTGAGCACGGGGCCGTGTTCGAGGTACTGTTTTGCAAAAGTTTAGTTATCTTCGGATTATTTCGCAGAAAATGGCCAGCAGAAACAGCGGAACATCTTCGAGAAATAACCGAAATGGAAGGAGGTCGTCCACGGCAGAGGATTCCCTAGTAAACTACGTTTACGCTTTGAGGGAAGCCATAGACGAGATGACGGGAGTAGAAGAAGCTTTGGTGGATCGTATTAATCATCTGACGGTAGGTTTGGAGGGCTGCCTACGAGAAGTAAATCTCCTGCACCAGAGATTAAACCTTCTCGCTTCCCCGCCTTTGGTTCCGGTGATAACCCAAAGGGCGTGGAATGTAGTACCCGAGGTAATCATTCCAGCAGAATGGCACGCCATGCACCAAGTACCTCAACCAAGGGTGGTGCAAGGAGTCCCGGTGAGCGTTCCTCCTCGAGACACCGAAGAGAATGAAGCTACCTTTTACCTCCCAAGGGAGATAGAAGAATGGCTTTGAATGACAACCGAGGAGCCATCGGCTAGAGAGAGTTACTACATCGGGAAGCTATTCCCGAAATTTTCTTAAATAAGTAGAACCCTTATGATAACCTTATGTATCCCCTAGTTATTTAGCTAACTTAATGTAATGTCTCTCTATGATTTGCAATGCTATGATGGTTTTTATGATTGATGGTTGTCGTGAGTATAAAACACACTCATGGTGGTAATGGATGAAAAAGGGAACGAGAAAAATGGAACCATGCACGAAGAACAGAGCAACCCGACAAAAATCTCCATCACAGAAGGCTCAACACGGGCCGTGCCCAACCAACACGGCCCCGTGCTGAGCCCCTGCAGAAAATCACCCAGTTCAGGTAACTGGACACGGGCCGTGTTCAGCGGACACGCCCCCGTGTCCAGGCTTCTGTTTCAAATCTGTAATTTTTGTTACTGGCACTTGACCACGGGGCCATGCCCGGTCAACACGGGGCCGTGTCCAGGATGCCAGTAACATAAATCTTTGCTTTTTAACCCACTTTTATACATTCTAATCAACCAAAAACATTATTTTTGGACACATTGAGGACAATGTGTAATTTAAGTGTGGGGGGGGGGGGATGCTAAAACCCTTGAAATTTTGCAAAATCCTAAACACAAGCCTTACACAAAACTCTATTGGAACCGCTAAACACCCCAAATTTTTTCAAAAACTTTTTCATTTTTTTTTATTTACTTGTCTTAGTTTAAGTTGGGAATAACAAGTTCTAAAAAGGTTATATTTTTACAAGTTTACAACCGATAGCGTTGTGATAAAAAAAGAACCAACATAAGAAAATTATGAAACGGTATAACAAGTCGAGTTAAAAATTCGATTATATATGCTTGGTCACATTAAAAACCCATTCCCACAAAAGTGAGTTTTGAGCCTTTATTGAGCACAAAAATACACATATTTAGATTAAATGCTCATTTTTCGTTTCTTGTGTGAATAGCCGCTCGGTCCTTACAAATCTAGAACTTGCCACGACGATACATTCCCGGTCCTTACCAACTTAAACCCAAGTAAGTAAATGATGGAGGCATTAGGACTAACCATTTTTTCTTTCAAAACCATTATTTTTCATTTTTTTTACCTACCCAAAATCCCCCTAGATAGCCCCTTTGAGCCTAAACCTTTCATTTCATTACCCCAAAACCCTTTTTACCCACCAAAAACCTTTTTATTTTTTTTTTTTTAGTAACAAGTTCGCTTTTTCGTAAACTCACCTTTTTATGTGACGATTGAAAAAAAAAATGATGATGATGATGAAGTCAAAAACAAACAAAAGCTATAAAAGCTTGTTTGAAGAAATACTTCAAAATAAAAAGTCACTAAAAACAAGGTACTTCACGAAAACCGACGCTTGTTACGATTTTCGCCCTTTTTACTAACCACTAACCAACCACCCACCTTTAAACCCAAGCCTTCACCCAAAAAGTCCTCTTGATATTTACAAAGGTAAAAAGTTAAAAAGGAGGAGGATTGATTGCTTGGCAAGCCTATGGAAGACGTAAGTTCCGTGCCGCTCTCGAGTGATTCACTAAAATATACACCTTCGGCCGAGTGTTGAGTGATCTCCCGTGAGGTATGTGAACTTGTATATAAATGGAATTTTAATAAGGCATGCTATGCCCAAATAAGTAATTCATCTTATGAAACGTTCAAAATAAATCATAACGAATAGGATTGTAAATAAATAAAAATAAAACCTATAAAAACCTTGGATTCCCGACACTCTAGGACAAGCTAAAAAAACTTCTCTTCTACCTATTCCATTTGGGAGTGTAAGCCACATTTAAAGAGTTTTGCTTGAGGACAAGCAAAAGTTCAAGTGTGGGGGTATTTGATGTGTGTAAAATGCAACATATAAATCACATCAATTAAGGCATAAAACTAACCCTTTTTAAGTACTAATGTTGGAAAAAGAGTGTTTTTGTCTTCCTTTTGTATTTTCAGGATGAAATGAGCTCAAAATCACAAAAGAAGCAAAAAGACAACTAATTCTACCATAAAATACAAGAAAAGGAACAAAAGTGGACTGCCCGGACCCTCAACGGCACCTCCCAAGGCAAAGGAGAAGAAACAGAGTCTGAACACGCCCCGTGTCCAGCGAACACGGGGGCGTGCCCAGGAAGCAGTAGAAAAGACAAACCAGTAGAAGCTTCCATTGCCCACCACAGGGCCGTGTCCAGCGAGCACGGGGGCGTGGTGAAAGTACAGCAGGCGCATTAATTGTAATTCGCAATTACAATTAATGAAGTGAGAGAATGTCAGACGGGCACGGGGCCGTGTCCAGCGGACACGGGGCCGTGTCCAGCCTTCTGTTCAGCCTATAAATAGAGGAGCTTGGCTTCATTCTCTCTCATCCCTTGGCACACCACCTCTCTCACACCTCATCCACCACCCATCACCACCATAACACCATCATCCACCACCATCATCCATTGTCCATCGTAGAGTGTGTGAGTCGTCTCGGGATCCAAGATTGATCGTAAGAGTTCTTGACAATCAAGGCCATGTTTGCCTAAGTCTCTTACATCACTTGGTGAAGACAAGTGTTTAGTATAATACTTTTTATTTTTAATATTTTGCACTTTTTATTTGGTTTTGTATTAATGACTTTAATAACTAGTTACTTATGTTGAAGGTGATCTTTCCTTATCGTTTGCCCGTGGTGTCTTGGCATTATTTTACTGTCTATATAAAATAAAAGATTTTCACCATTCATATCTCCACGGTCTATATGGAGGTATGTTGGCTACCTGGTCGGGGGTTAAGGGAACGGTTTGGTAAGGGTCTTGCCCTTGTTCAGCGTTTAGAGGTCCTGCTTGGGACCTGGGTCAAATTTAGTAGGATCTCCTTCAATGCCCATAGGTATTGGATGGCGGGGATCCAAACTCTTTGACCCCCTCATAAGTTAACTACTATTAATACTATAACCCGGCTATTTAGGACTGTATCCCTGCTGACTCAGACTACTTAGCCGAGGGTAACGTCACCGCCAAAAGCGGGGCCTACCACAATTTGCATTAATAACTTAATTCATTATCATTCAATAATCCGACCCTTTAGGATTGTATCCTTGCTGACTCAAACTACTGGGTTGAGGGTAACGTCGCCTTCAAAAGAGGGGCCTACTACAATAACTAAGATAATCTCTTAAACAAGTGCAAAAGTGCGAAAATAATCAAAGGTTATACTAATACACGTGTCGGATCCAAGTGATTCATCTTGTCTATCTGTTTTTATTTTATTTTATTTTTCAGCATTTAGTTAGTTTTTATTTTTCTTAGTTTAAACATTTTTCTCACTTTTTGATTTGGTTAGACGTTGAGGATAAACCGGTATTAAAAGCTCTTGTGTCCTTGGATGACCTCGGTATCTTACCAACACTATACTACGTCCACGATGGGTGCACTTGCCCATATGTGTGTTTAGTGTTAGTAAATATCGTGTTTTATAAATTTAAAACTTGGCTAAAAGTGTAAAAAGGGGCTTAAATATACATCTAAAATATATTACACTTCACGCACATCAGTATACTGACAATCTAAGTGAATCGTTTAGAACTTAAAGTCTATAAAAGGTCAACGGTGCTAGTGATTTGTCATAAACTGATATAATCCTCAGACGCGAACTCAAACAAAAATATGTTTGTAAATATTTCATTACAGAAAAATTTCAAAAAGATTTTGAGTGTGTTTTAGCATAAAATTTATAAAATACAAAAAGATTCAGTTTCTATTTTATTTTCGACAACCGATGTCTGAAAGCTGAATTTCAAAATCTAAGTATGCTGAACATGTCTCAGAAAATAAACAATTTCATTAATTTGAAACTTGAGGTTTTTAAATGCAAAATCCAAAAACAGCTTGTGAAATCTCCAAGGTCAATTAGTTGGACTTGGTAGATAATCAGATGAATCGAGGTCATTAAATTGAACTTGATTGTCTGAGACGGTTTGAAGTGTTTGAATACTTTCAATGTCAAAATTTTATATAGTTATTTGATAGGGGGAGAAAGCTAGGTAATTGGTTTCTAGGTTTACAAATTCTAAATTGTCAGATATTCTACATTAGAGCTAGATTACCAATCCTGAATGTTCTATAGTGATTAGAAATTCTCTCATGTGGGCTTGAATTGTCATATGATTTTAAGCCAGGTTTCAGATCCTAAAAGCTGATAGCTGAGAGCTTAATGCAAGGGGAACCTGGAAAAAGAGTTTATCGAAAGGGGGAGCAACAGAAGTTGGAGGCTGATTCAAGAGGAGTCATTAGAGTAAAGGGGAGTCTGTGGTGCTGAGAATGTTAAAGTTTCATGAAGACTCAGAGTGAAAGAAAAAGCTACGATATTAACTGCAACAATATCCAAGGGGGAGTCCGTGAGTGCATATGTCTATTGCTTGTGTCAATAACGTATCGTAGCTAAAATAGATGAGACACGACAGGTATTGAAATGTGCAAAACATAAAGTTCTTATGTGTCGAAGTCCATTCGCACGGATGGACTTGGCCAGATCCGCACGAACGGACTACGTAGTTGAAGTTGATCTACACAAGTAGGTCCGCACGAACCTAGTCCATCCACAAGTCTTGGTTCGAGCGTATGGATTCCATTCCCAGATAGCTTGGTGCGAACCAACCTTGCCTATAAATAGTAGCTTAGTCTTATTCATTTGAAAACCTTAGAGATATAGAGAGGAAACTCTTGTCAGTTGATTTCACAGTTGTAAACTGTTATATCAGTAATAGAAATCAGTGTTAGTTAGCTTGCTTGTGTTCAATCTACACACGTACTTGGATTCCGCACAAGATACGTGTTCTACGCATTCAACAGAGTTACGAAATCGATCCTAACACGAATCCACAAAATGTGGGTATTTATTTAATTTAATAAAATAGGTGGGGGGCTATATTATTATCGTGTGTATATATATAATTAATATTTATTTATTTTTGTTTTTTAATAATAGAGGGTACTTTGGTCATTTAACACATACTAAACTCAAAATTTTAACAGCGTTATCTGGTAAAGAACACCATAGTTACAATATTCATACCCCAAAGATCATCGAGTGATAAGTTTACAACCATCAGAACCAACTGTGTAATTATTAAAGGTTGAGGACCAACTGTAATAAGTTTACAACCATCGAAACCAACTGGCAACTTTTGACATGACTCGAAGCGATACAAGTATGATACGAAAGTAATTAGGTTTTGAGTTATCATATCTAGTCTAGTTTGTTTGATAAACAAATCCAGTGTTGGTTAACATGTTTGATTAATTGAATTATACTCGGGTTGAAATGTATAACTTATTTAATTATATAGGTCAACTCGTCAATTCGTTTAACCTAATTTTACGACTCAAATAACTTGTTTACAACTTGACTACAATTCGTTACATGTTTGACATATTTAGATAAATTGATTAAATAAGTCGTGTCTCGGTTGCATGACTTTAAATGTTGCGGGTATGAGTTGATGCTTTTGACACAAACAAATATATGAGTCATGTTTAGGTTAAAAGATTGACACTTCTAAATTGTGAAAATAGTTATATATAATATAGGTTGTTACACCTTAAAACCTGGGCATATAACTTATATGACTTATTCGATTACACAAGAAATTATAAACCAAATCCATAATACCTCAAAGGAAGTTTAAAACAATAATACAAGAACTAACAACCGTATTTTAATCCGTACGAGTTATATTGTCTAGGTGAACGCATTAACCAAATTGTTTGAAAGGCTATTATATGTCAAGATCCACAATAAGCCAATAGTTGATCCAAGGCCCAAAATCATGCGTGACCTTTCCTTTACTAGTTGAGACCTCATACCTCCTGAGATACACACTTAAACAAGTAAGCCAATGAGTTCTAAGCTAATCATGTCAAAGCAACACTTTCATCAGTTCAATACTCATGTCATTACAAGTTCCCATGTCTAACATGTTTATCTAGGACACTACACTAACCAACTTTCAGTTGAAACACTTTAACATATACACGAGCACACTGATAAGGTCCACACACTCATGTCCAAAAGCCAACACACAACATAAACATGCATACACATATATGCAACAAGTAATAGGCATGATATTTGTTAGGGAACTTCTAGAAATCGAGTGCTAGGATAATCTGAGAGTGGTGTCAACACTATCAAATTGAAACAATTCAATGGTTCTCTCAGTTGTATCAACCGAATAAAACTTAGACTTTGATATGCAGGAACAAGGTATGTAATCTGTGTGTGAATTTCGAGAACTAGATAGGATGCCTTGAGAAATTCGATATACTTTGTAACAGACCAAATAATCCTATTTATAGAAGTCTAAGGGTGGTGTTTATTTAACCACCATACCATAACTACCCTTGGTAGTTACTTAACCACCATGCCATAACTACCCACCATAACTACCCTTGGTAGTTACTTAACTGTAATGTCATAACCACCCTTGGTAGTTACTTAAGCCTCTTGCTATAACTACCATTGGTAGTTATTAAATCGTCACACCATAACTATAAATATATTCTTATACCTAAACCCTAACTAATCATAACAACGATTACCCCAAACTGTCATCGCCTCCTCTCTCTTCGACATCCAGCCACCAAGCAACCGCCACTACTGCCGCCCACCACCGCGTGCCGCCTTCTCATTTCGCAACGGATTGGATCAGTATTTGTAACACCCTAACTGACGGCGGAATACGTCGGGGCGTCACGACCACAAGATTGTTCAGTAGCACATGGAAAACTAAATAAAAGTTGTAATATTTATTCTATCAAAATTAAGTTTGTACAAACAATCACATTGGCTAAATACAACAATTGAATAAGTTAATCTAAGTCCCAAGCCCTATGTGACATCAAACTTGAGCTTTAAGCTAACATTATAACTTGAAACTAAGGGTTAACTATAAATAGTTTGTGAACACATATAAGTTTGCAAAATATAGTAATAAAATGATTTTGTATGATTCACATGTCAAAGCATATCTAAAGCTAATATGTGAGAACAAATACAAATAATAAGTACGTACGAATGTCATGTAAGTCCATGACATAAAGCATAAAGACAATTAAGCAAGGACATATAGTGAATTATCTAGGTTGCATGAATAGGTTGCATGAATCAAGATTTCATGAACCAAAGTTGTATGAATCAAGGTTGCACGACTTAAGGTTGCATGGATCAATGTTGCGCGAATCAAGGTTTCATGAACCAAAGTTGCATGAATCAAGGTTGCACGACTTAAGGATGCATATAAGTTTTATACCAATCACATGTCAAGCACATCTATAGCTAATATGTGAGAACATGTTCACATGCACAAGAACATATGACTACCATGCAAGTCCAGGACCTAAAGCATAAAGATAGTAAAGCAAAAACATGTAATGAATTATCTAGGTTGTATGAATCAACGTTGTAAACATGTTTCATCCCAAAAGTTGTAGTAAAAAGGGAAATATGTACTCACCTTGGCTAGCAAATAAGGCACACAAGTTCTTGTAGCGTGAAGTGGGAAGAAAACTTCAAAAATTCACCCTAGATAACTAAATACTGCTAATTTAATAATTGTGGAATTACGAGGAATAATGTTAGGTCCAAGTGTACAAGGTTTGTGATTATAAAACAGTTTAAGATCAAAACAACATTGAATTGTATAACAGAAGATAGATAATCACAAACGAGAAGTCATTATCAACAATTTTTTTTTTCATAAATAATCAAATGATTACAAATATTTTACAAATGATTGATTCTACAGACTCCCCCTCGGCCGATAACTTAACAATTCTGTTCGTACAAAAGAAAAGAAAGATGTGATGTGTAGTGCTAAATAGATCTATAATAGGTGAATTCTATTTATACAAAGTATGAAAGCTCCATTTGTAATGGTTGACATCACCCTGATATTGACATCTAACATTCCTAACAGAACAAATTCCACAGATGTTGCAAACATCTGTGCAAATCTAACCTCTGTTCCAACTAAGCCAAACACTGATAAAACAAGTACTGTTACATTGGGAAACATCAGTTTGGACTATCCTATGTTGCCTTGATCCAAACATCTGTTTGGCCAGACGGATGTTTTGTCTTCTTCATTAGACCTTTGGCTTCCACATACTTTAGCATCCAACATATCTTGTTTCTTCTTGAACAGTGGTTCCAAGGCTTTGATTAGATGTTTACTTGCCTTCAACAAATGTTCTGATTTAGGTGATGGCTACTAAATATCATCTGTTCTTTTACAGGTCTAACAAATAACTAGGTCGAATGGGAGATTAGGAATTCTTGTTCTTGTTTTGGGAATATCTAGAGTTTATGCTTAATTTATACGATTGAAAAAGTAAATTAATACATGACAAAACACGACGTAAATGGTATATTTTAAATTGTGGGAACACCCAAACATGTTTAGTTATTAAGTTGGGAAATGATTTTAAAGTTTGGCCAATTGATGAGTTTAGTCCCTGAATTAGTTTTAGTTATACTCCTAAAATAAAGTTTATAGTTTTATTTTCATAACACTTTTAATATAGAGCTTGTATCTTGAGAAGTTTTAATATCAATTTATGAAAGTATTTTACTAATATATAAATAAAGTAATTAATTTCTTATTTGATTTATATTCATTTAATAATGCTCTAAAAAAATTTACATTAATTTTTTAATAGAATATATATATATATACAGGAGAAGAATCCGTTAGGAACCACCCTTTATTGCGAGAACCGTGAGAACCAATGTGAACACAACCAAAAATACCTAAAAATAGCTAAAAAACACACAATTTTTTTTTTTAATATTTTTAGCTAAAAATCGCTAATTTTCGTTACCAAAAAAATTTTAAAAAATAAAAAAAATTTGGCTACTAAAAGCAACGATTTTTAGCTAAAAAATATTAAAAAATTGTGTGTTTTTTAGATTTTTTTTAGGTCTTTTGGGGGTTTAGTTTTTAGCATTTTAGCTTGGGTGGGGGTGGGGGTGTGGGGGTGGGTTTAGGTTTTTATTTTTATTTTATTTTATTTTTTTTTGGGGGGGGGGAGGGAAATTGGATTTTTAATAATCACACCTTTTAAGTATTGTGTTTTCATTGTACCTCCGTTAAAAAGAGTTAATGGAGTTGAGCTTTTTTTCCGAATTTCAAACTCATATTTTAGGGCTTTTGATTAGAACGATGATACGAGTCGATTGATGTAAAGCTTACCTCGAAACGGTGCTCCAGTGAGAATATTCAAAAGCCCAAAAACTGGGAGTATTGGCCAACCAGTAGGAGTATTCAAAGGTGGGAGCAATATTGGCCAACCACCTCTAAGTGGGATTATTAAAATCCAATTTCCCTTTTTTATATACTAGTTGGAAATTTTAGAGAAAAAACGGATACATAGTTATGTGTATATATGAATAAATGGATATATACGCGATTAAGTAAATGTAATAGTAGATGATAAAATAACCTGAGATGTTTTATTGTTTAAAGAGAGAGTACAAATACGGTGGAAATAAACTAGAAAACGACTACGAAGCTGGAGGGTCCTGGTTGTTACAGTATTGCTGCATGGATCTCGAGTGTCCGATCTGTTTCGTGCTTGGTTTACTAGCGAAATCGTCTGTCAATCCATCATGTTCTTGGTATTTCGTTGAGACACCATTACTGAACACCCTTAGGGTTGGTTATAATTGTTTAATCAAATCGTTAAGCAAAGTTAACCTTAATCTTTACCACCAACTCATCACACAACCAATTTCCTATTAACGTGTTACTTAAACACTCATTTCAGTAGACCCTTCTGATAACCCTTTTGTGGAATTACAACTCAACATGTGCACGCCATTCCCAATACCTTTCAAACAATCATTTCGTCTAATTTTATGGAATATATAAATTTAATAATATTTTATATATTCAAAATTACATTTAAGTTAGCACCAGGTTATATCACAAGCTCATTCAATTAGAATTCGATTCGTTTTGACACTCTTTAAGGAACTAACGCAAACGATTGTTCTCACACATGTCTCATGGGTATCCTAGAACGACCTTAGCTTGGACTGCTGGGACACTAGTCAGTGTCAACTAAAATAATTTTTGCACACCATCGCTATGCCACCACTATCGCGGTTGGTTGCCTCGATGTCGTTGTCACCAACGGCTACCTTAACGCCACATTGTCATGGCGACCGTAGTGCATACTACCTATGTGTGTCTCGACTACCATCACCTTAGATCACCACCGCAAACAACTACCACTAAGGTTGGCCTAATCGCCTCTCGGTTGCCATTGCCGCCTTTCATGCCCTCCATGCAACCTATGACCATAGACCGCCACTTCCCCCTTCGCCGGTTTCATCTTAAGCCAACCATCACCACCAGTTGCCGCCAATCTGGTTTACTCTCTCTCTCTCACACACACACACACCCGATTATCACACACATGAAAACAAACCGATAAATGACCCCCCCCCCCCCCAAAAAAAAAAAACAATACCATAAACAATAAAACTTCAATATAACATAAAAATAGAACACAAATACATAATCACACAACCTCTACACATACTCACGTAACCTTGTATGCGTAATCATGCTACCTTTACATGGGTCACTACATACTTTAAACTAAATAGTCGTGTCTTAAACGTAACTGTCACACCCTCAAATTCCACCTGCAGTGTTTTCTGCCGCTGAGCGCGTGACAAACTAGGATCATTGCCATTAGTTACATTGAACAACCACTACATGATCTTTAAAATACCATGTTGCTCATTTAATGAGAAAACACTATTCATAGGTTGAAAGAAATGCGGAAGCGTAAATAAAAGTAAGTTCAAAAGAATTTGATACGTAAAACAAAGCACCCAAAACCCATGCAATTAATGTTAGAAAACGAGTTTAAATGTTTATCAAGCTATGCGACTCCATGTATACGCTATCCTCATGTGTACCTTAGCAACCTGAGAAAACATACTAAAATGTGTCAACACTAGGTTGGTGAGTTCACAGGTTTCAATTGAAATATATCAATAGGTAGCAAGCATGTATGTATACATGCCACTAAAGCGTTTTCAAATCGGAGATGACTGCTTATGTTTGTTGCCTTCCACCATGTCTATCATAAACAATGGTGAGATGTTAGGTCAATTATACACCTTATCGGAGTGTCGCGCCCCCGGTCAAAGATAATATTTATAAACCCGATTTACCCTTAACTATGAGTTAGTGGTAGTACGGGGTCGATCCACGAAGAGTTTGTGGTTTGCGCGCGGACAAGATTGATTACAAAGAATGTCACAATTATGAAGTTTGTTATGGTTTAATTTGAATGTTTGTTTGATTGAAAGAGATGTCGGATTACACCGACGAATTTGTTTTTAATTACTTAACTACGAAAAACATGAATGATTGCAACAAAAAACTTGATTAAAAGGTTTTAAACAATAATGGAGAACAAGGTTCACACCCGGTTCGACAATTGTAGGACCTAGGGTTACTACACATTTTAACTTGGTTTAATTGAATTAGTTCATTAACGGTTTAGAATCATGAGACTTAGGTGCTGATTGCTATCAACGTTTAAGACAGACCGCAATGCACTTCCTTACCTCGGACAAGTAAATCCAATCAAAAGACAAGGCATAATTACACATATTCATTTCACGAAGTCAAATTTCATAACCCACTCGACAATTCGTAAATTCAATACAAACGTAAGACAATTATCTAATGATTCAAATGCAATTCAAATTGTCACAAACCATATATTAAATAAGTAGCAACCCTAGAATTCCTTACAAAAGTCTATACCGGGGCGAAACCTGCGAGAATTAGCCGCTAATGACGAACGGAACACAATCAACCATTGATGAACTCTTAGTCTTGAACATCTTGAAGCTTTGAAGATGAGTATGATGAAGGTTAGGGTTATGGTGGATGATCATGGAAAATGGATTGGTGGAATTATGGAAAGGATGATGATTAGGGTTAGGGAAGTGAGTATGGACGATGAATTCGGATGATGATAGATGATTCGGATGGACTAGAATTAAGGTTGGTGGTGTTCTTGGCTCCAAGAGAGGTTTTAAAACTCAAAATTCACGTAACTCCCTTGAAATGGTCAAAAACAGGTGTTATAAGTCGTCCAAACATGCCAAGGAAACATAATTTGCGTCGGGACACAGGAGAGGGCGTCGCCGACGGCCTCCACAATTGCACACTTCCTCTGACGGCTTATTCTACTGCCTATGAGTGTTTCTGGCCGACGGGGTTTCTGGAGGGCGTTGCCGACGACCCAGAGCCCTCTAACTCTTGTTTTCTGTTTTGTCCATTTCTCGCTCTCGGTTGATCAGTTTTCCGTCCCGATGCTCCGTATAGCTCCCGAATAGCTCCTTAAACTCCGTTAGACCTGCAAAACACAACTCCAATCAAAAGTAGGCTATTCAAAACTAAAAGTTATGTAAAAACATGAACTTAAACATATTAAGACACTGGTTTTTGACCACGCATCTCATCCCCACAGTTGTCTTTTACTTGCCCTCAAGCAAATCTATATTTCATTTTCACATGGGTCGAACGAAAAACACACTTCCCATTCTAGAGACTTAAGCTAAGGTCCAATGTCATGCCCAATTCATAATTTTTACAATTTTCGGAATATTTAGCGGAAAGCGATTAATCACATAAAGATGGTTACCCAAGATTAACCCGCCCTTGCAATTAACACATCAAACATATCCCTCACAATGTTTTCTCCACTCGGTTTAAAAAGTTAGCTAATTATGATACATTAGCATATTTCAAATGATCACTCAAACTGATTAGAACACGTACTCGCATAGGCTTGCAACTCAATCATTCTCCACCACTGAACATGAATACTAAGCACAAGTCAAAAGGTCTTCAAGGGTTGTAGGGGGCTAGGTTAAGGGTGTGGAATAGGATGTTTTGAAAGTGGCAAAGGTGATGAAAATTCGATTTTTATTACAAATATTACTAAACAAACTAACTACAAACATCATACTACAAGGCTGTATTTTCGTCTTTTATTCAACAAACTATCAACGCATATTTTTGTGCTTTTTCACAACAATTTTCTGCTATTCTTTTCATAATATTTTCTGATTTTTTTTTATGAATATAAACCAAAACTATACAAAACAAACTAATCCTAACATCGAATCTTCATCACACGGGTTAAAAATAAAAGGTTTAACTGTCAAAGGCTAAATGGATTGGTCAAACGAAAGGTTTAGGCTCAAAGTTGGCGACTAAGGGATTGATTTTGGGTACGGATAATATAAATGGTGTAAAGAGAAAAGGTTTACCTAATGGCTTAATCATTCTTGTGCTCGTATTCGATCTGTGGTCTCAAACGCATCAAAAGTTGCAGGTTCTACGATACGCGACTAATGGCACACTCAAACCAAGAAATAAATATCTAGGATTTGTAAAAGTGGCTTAAATCTCACGTAAAAGGGTAGGATATGTGATATGCAAAATATATTAGTTTCTTAAGCAGATTATTCCCAAATAACCACTTGCTAAATACCCGCCATGTTAATAATTC
This sequence comes from Helianthus annuus, assembly GCF_002127325.2. Taxonomy (NCBI): domain Eukaryota; kingdom Viridiplantae; phylum Streptophyta; class Magnoliopsida; order Asterales; family Asteraceae; genus Helianthus; species Helianthus annuus. The sequence continues at coordinate 85,452,040 of NC_035447.2, forward strand.
GAACTTAACCATGACAAAAGACCAAATGAGTTGTGCCATCACTCATTGACTTAGTTACTTGTGCTTTTTTAGATTGTTCAAACAAAGGCATTTTGAAATTTTTTTTTGAAATTTTCCCCCATACCCACACTTGAAGTCAACATTTTCCTCAATGTGAAGTGTTTAAATGAAAGGGTCAAAATCGAAAACTTTTCCTCCGCATCCCCACACTTGAGGTCAATATTGTCCTCAATGTGTAAGAATGCGGCTTTTAAAAACGCATAAGGGATGTGACACGACCAACCTCCCAAATTTCACCTCGGCTAAAAGTGTAGACAATACATTCCACTTATTAACTAACTACTAATTAAAGCTAAATAGGAACATATGCACCTGGTTGTCACTCGTTCCTCGTGTGCTCCTTATTCTTCAATTATGAACATAGTGTACCTACAAGTCTTAATCCTTGGGTAGAAGCAAGCTTCCCGCAACTTATTAGTTAACCATTTTTACCATTTTTAATAAAGAACTTACCAAGCCATCTTTTTATTTAACTTTGATTTTTCTTGTGGAAAATAAATTTACAACAACAATAAGCCTAACTCACTTTCGTAGCAATCACCGCGACATTTAGCATATGCACGCAAGACCATTAAACCTCCCTATAGCTCGGGAGGTCGAGTAGGTCTCGTGAGGGTTATATAGGGAACACACCCACAAAGTTCATTTAACTAATAAACAAAATGCAACTACTATGAAATTAAATAAAGACACTAAAAACAAAATGAAATAACAGGAAATAACTAAAAAATATACAACAACAAAAAAGCATACCTCGCCCTTATCTTTGATATCTTTCATTTGGATCCACTGGCGGGTATAGCTGGTAGGGGTAACCGGTGAGAGCCGACATCATCTCATGAAAGTCATCAAGGGATCCTTATTCCCCTTCGGTTGGTTGTTGCAGCTGCAACGGGAGAAAGCTAGATGCGACTCCTTGGGGCCACCCAGGAGCCGGCTGGGAAGGTCCAATCGGGACAGGGAGATCTTCATATCTCGTCCATGGGGAAAATTGCTGAAAAAACGCCCCGCCGCATAAACCCTCTGGTGGCGCTCCTGGTCGTGAAAAACATGGGCATTATTAACTGCCATTTGTTGGGCTATGCCCACCGCCCTCTAACGCATGTCTTCCAACAAGTTCTGCTTAACCCGCATGTATTCTTGTTCTTCCTTCCAGGCCCGCCGACAGGACAACTCTTGCACCCGGTGCAATTCTTATTGTTCCCAATGGGATTGTTGCAAAGCCCAGTATTCTTGTTGCTGAACCCACTGCTTTTGTTCCTTTCCCCGGTGGGCTACTTCCTCGGCCCAGTGAGCTTGCTGTTGGGCTTGCCAATCTTGTTCCCACTGCCTCCTCCTTTGATCATATTCATGGTTTTCCCCTATCCCTGCAGACACATTTTCATACACATCTTGTTGACCCCGATTGTATGTATTATACGCCGGCTTACGCCGGTTGGTCACAAAATGCGCCACACCTTCAGAAACTTACCAGTGTGGGCGGACATACCTTTGACGGGGTCCCCCCGGACCCTGAGATTCATCTTCGTCCTCTTCATCAACCATCTCTTCTTCACATTGTTGCTTTTGTGCAGCACTTGAAGCGACATAGTGGAACTGATTTCCATGTTCATCGAAACATTGTGTACCGATGACCAAAGAGTTGGACAACTATCTTCCAATGATGCCTCATTTTGGCAAAATGGACTTTGTCCACGGGTTTCGAAACCCACAACGTTTCATCTGGCAGATGGTTCTGCTGCACAATCGTCACACTGATCAATAGAACGTAAGGGATCATCCGTCGGAAATGAGATTCTCGGGTGTCCCAAGTATTTATCATGAAAATGTGTCGTCATGATAGTTTGGGTGTTTCGAATAACAATGAATGTAGCACCCGACAATCTAGTGCTCTAACTTTTCCTCGATCTCCAAACCGAACAAAGATATTCTCTAAAGAAATAGGCTGAATAATCTTTCCTTCCACCGACAAGTGGTTCCTCATAGCCACACCACCATCACTGAATGGTAAGGTTGCACCAATCAAACCATTCGGGTCCATAGGAACCGTCTTGTTGTCCAAAAATCGGGCCATGGGGTAATAATCGTGCGCGTCATCCCCCAACGAATCAAAACGTGCAATGTGGTTCATTGTCTAAAAAGACATCACCATTTGCCCCTTTCCCGTATCACCTACTAGCTGCCAAGTGCTTGGCAGCCCATCCCTGTTGTTGAACCTTAATGATGCTAGCCACTCACAAACTGCAGCCAAATACACCCTCGGTGTATTATCTTCACACCAATCCAAGACCCGTTCCCAACTGAGTCTCTCGAACATTTGGACGTTCCAAGTCGTCCTAAACTCCTCCATATTCACTGACCTTTCCGACACAACCCTTTCTGGAACAAGTGTCTTAGGCTGAGACATCCTCCATTTCCACAATTTTATTTCAAGGCGCTTATTTGAAAGCGCCTTGTTCTTGTCTTCCTCCCACAGTTCCCCAACACTACTATTTCTGAACTTCTCCCACGCCCAATCTTGGCGCTATAATCTCCCGTTATTTTCTTCGACATTACTTTGTTGTTGCGATTTTCGCTAAAAAAAGACCGGAAGATGATCCGGCTCCCGAAGATGAGCCTTCTCTCATGGTTTTACTTCTCTTCCGGCTAGCCATAACTACAACAACAACATAAAGATAATAATCAATATAACCTCAAAACTTCAAAACTACTCAAACTTAATCATGAACCATAATGTCGAACTTCAATTTATTCCTTAGATATAAACTAGCAAGTTTTAAACTTTACAAGTAGCATTCTTTATCATCTAAGATCAAATTTTTATGGCAAAAATCTTACATACATAAGATTTCAACACATTTAAAATTATGCTCATGCTTAGACATATGAACAAGTGGGTGTAATCACATCCCCACACTTGTTCCATGTTCAATCCCTACCCAAATCAAATTCAACTCAAATTTCAAGCTATTCTAACATACATTTATCATAAACAACCTACTCTTAAACAATTAAGTTCAAAATTTTGAAAGTAAAGTTCATACCTTTTATGTTGTAGATGAAGAGAACTAAGAAAAGATGAAAGTCAAGAAACTTGAAGAACACCCTAGTCAAAGCCCAAAATTTGCAGCTCCAAAATCTTACAAATAAGCAAGATTTGATGAAAACTATGATGGGGAGTTTTGTATCTCTCGAAAAACTACACAATTTAGGCTCAAGAATCGTTCGATTTGCTGAAGAATTGAAGAAGTTATGGTAGCTTGAAGGTTTTAGGGTTCTTGAAAGAATTTGGGGGAGAAGATGAAGTGCTAAGAGAATTGTGAGGTTAGAATGCTGAGATTTTATGTTTTGAAGACTAAGGATCAGATTTTGTGGTTCCCGGGTCGAGTATGTGGCTAAAAGTGAGTTCGGGTCAAGTTCTAAATGGTTTTAGAATGATTGGGTCCGTTTTTGAAGTTGCAAATCACTCAGCATCGACAGACTTTAGAGGGGTCGTCGGCAATGGCATGGCCCCTCATCGGCGACGCCCCTTGTTTTACTTAAATGGCCAGACGACCTATTCTACTGTCTACAACCTTGTTTGCCCGACGACCCCAACTAAAACCAGTCGGCGACGACTTGGGACCCCGTCGGCAACGGCTTGGGACCCTGTCGGCGACGACTTGGGACCCTGTCGGCGACGGCTTGGGATCCCCATTGGCGACGGCTTGGGACCCCGTCGCCGACGCCCTCTACAACTTCAAATTTTCTTTATAGAAAATATGGGCGAAAACGAGTAACTTTTACAAAAGGAACCTATGCTAGAAAAATTACTGAAAATTATGAAAAATGTTTTTATGAATTTTTATGGGTTTTATAATTAAAAACAAACATCCGTTCAACAAATCCTACCCCCCCCCCCCCCCGAAAAGTCGTGCATTGTCCTCAATACACACAACAAGTCTAAGACATACTTTGTCACACCCCCAAATCCCACCTGCGGAGTACTACCGCTTGGAGGCGTGACTGACCAGGATCCAGCCACCAATCATACTGAACAAGCATATAATGATCATAAAAGTTTAACCAATACGATTGGTGTTCCAAAACAATTAAGTTTAAGTTGCAAGCGGAAGCATAAGTTTAAAGTTATAACATAAGTTCAAAAGTTTCAAGTTTAACATAGCACGTAGTAATCCGTGTCCCACAACGATCCTCCTCCATGCAAGCTCCAGCTGAGTACCTATGGTCCTGCAAAGCATGTAGTAACGAGTCAACAACTAGTTGAGTGAGTTCACGGTTGGGTGTTTGTTTTAGTTATTCCGAAAACAGTTTCCTTTAACTGGCATCCTGCCGTGGGGGTTACCCCATAGTTTAAAAACGTGACATGTTCGTTCCCAGTTACTCCGGCATTCCAGCCGTGGGGGCTACCCCATGTTAGTTATCAGGCATTTCGGCCGTGGGGGCTACCCCATGCGTACACTAGACTCGTTACCATATCGACTGCTGACTGTAGTCATGTTTATGTGCCCTGAAAAACATCAATGTCTATCATCATTGACGTGCCCCAGATCCATTAGTTCACGCCCGTCCTCTGCGGCACGGTGTGAGGCTTGTCAGACCTAAATAGCGCTATCTAACTAATGACCCGCTCGCCATTGGCCCGGCGATTAGTCGATACAAAAAGGAGGGACTTCGTGATAGAGTTTTAGTCTAGTACGTTCATCCGTCCATCCGGACGAGGAATCACATTCCTGAACCACTGACGTCCTACCCAAGGAGGACGAGGAACCCACGTTCCTTAACCCCGTTCCCAACCCAGGGAATCCCATGCTTTGTGGAGGGTGTGAACTCACCTTGGTTTGCTCGGCAGTTAATCACAGAAAGATCAATCAAGTCGCAAGTAGTCAATAACGTCCTAACACGGATATCACTTATAATCAGATTCGAACCAAGTAGTGCACAAATGTTCAACACGTATGGCAACACGTTTAACAGTAACAGTTCATAGTTATCATTCAAGCACAGCCCAAAGTCTAAGTGTAAGGCCCAAACAGTTTGGGCTCGTGATAACCGACCCAAATAACATATCAACAGTAGCACAGAAGTCCATAAATTCGGCCCACTAACTTAGGCCCAAAGTGTGGTCTCGAGTCGCAACCGGACTCGCAAGCATGGTCTCGAGTCATGCTGTGTGTGCTGATCTCAGGTGGTTGCGAGTCGCAACCATGGTCTCGGTTCATCATGCTGAGGTCTCGAGTCGCAACGGGACTCGTGACCTGTGGTCTCGGCTTGTCCTGTTATGGTTGCGAGTCGCAACCGCGTGGTCTCGAGTCATCACGCTGTGGTTGCGAGTCGCAACTGGGTGATTGCGAGTCGGTAGCAGTCGTTTTCATGTTCACGTGTTGATGCAGATGTAGTCAGCCAAATGGTACAATGTAATCAGGCCCAAATCAGGAAACTACCAATAGAATTTCACTAACAGTTTTCCTAATCAGGCTATTGGTCAAAGTGGATCAAAATCACAAGGGTTTTCATATCTTAACTATCATTCAAAGTGTTCTTCATACATTCAAACCCATATTCAACAAGTTCATAACATATTAATCACTTATTCAACCAAAATTATGAACAAGCATCAAAACACTAAACATAACACACAACTCGGTTTTCATATATGTCCGATTTCATGCCAAGTGCAACCCGATTTTTATGTATCATCAAGATCTAGTAGTTTAAACTCTATTTAACCCAAGATATCAAAACCCATGCATATAGTTTCATCTTTTGACAACAAATGGTTATTTCATCAAACAAGCTTCTTGATAAACGATCATCTCATATAAAAGAACAACTTATCCATCAACTCAAACACTAAGCATAACACGAATCATCAACATTCATACATCACAAATCACAACAAAAATCAACCATAAACATTAAAAACACTAACCGGTTAATGGGTTTCGAGGGTGTGTGTAAAGCTTCCAACCGGGTGTGTGTGTGTGAGCCGATCCAAGTCCAAATCCGAGAATGATGAAGTGTTTGTGTTCTAGAGTTTAAGTGAGAGAGAGAAGTAGGAGAGTGTGTGGGTGTAATGTTTCAACAAATGGTAACAAATAACTAAGGGTGGTTTATATATAGGCTAGTTCCAAGTGTGTGCACCCTTAGTGGGTTTCGAGTGGGGGTTTACGGCCCAAAGGCCCAACCGGCCAAAGGTTCTCGGCCCAAAGGCCCATTCGGTCACTATTCACTCGAGACCTCATGGTCTCGAGTCGGGTTCTTTGTTCTCGGGTTGGGTTCTCGACTCACTTATAATACATATAATGCACACATAACAAGCACATATCATGTAAAAAGGTTCACGTTATCATTAAGTTTAATCAGTCAACTAGTCACATAATGTACAAGCAAGTTACAACGAAAGGTTCTAAATTTCGAGTTGTCACATCATCCCCAAGTTGAAAGAAATTTCGTCCCGAAATTTGATGGCACTCACTGAGGAAGCTAGTTAAGTTGCATGGTTTTCCTAGTTTCCCTGGGGTGTCACATCCACCCCCCGTTGATCTGGAATTTCGTCCCGAAATTCCGTAGCTTCAGCCTCAGTAGTGTTTGTACTGTTCCCAAACAGTTGGGGATACTTTTGTTTCATCCGATCTTCGCGCTCCCAGGTGAACTCTGGACCGCGACGTGAGTTCCAACGAACTCGAACAAGAGGTATTCTAGTGCTCTTGAGGACCTTAACATCCCGGTCCGTGATCTCGACTGGTTCTTCGACGAATTTCAACTGTTCGTCGATCGTGAGTTCCTTCAGAGGAACTACGTGCGTCTCATCTGACAGACACTTCTTCAGATTCGACACATGGAAAACGTTGTGAACTGCACCGAGTTCTGCTGGTAATTTCAGTCTGTAGGCCACCTTGCCTATTTTCTCAAGGATTTCGAAAGGTCCAACGTACCGTGGGTTGAGTTTGCCTCGTTTACCAAAACGAACCACACCCTTCCAGGGTGAAACTTTGAGTAATACCCACTCCCCAACCTGGAGCTCAAGTGGTTTCCTGCCCTTATCGGCGTAAGCCTTCTGACGGTCACGAGCGGCCGCCATGCGTTGTCGTATTTGAGCAATCCGCTCAGTAGTGTCTACCACATGTTCTGGACCAGTGATTTGACTATCCCCCACCTCTGCCCAACAGAGGGGTGACCGGCATTTACGTCCGTACAATGCCTCAAACGAAGCAGCTTTAATGCTGGTGTGGTAGCTGTTATTATACGAGAATTCCACGAGTGGCAGATGTCTTTCCCAGCTGTTGCCAAAGTCGATTACGCAAGCGCGAAGCATGTCTTCTAATGTCTGAATAGTGCGTTCGGACTGCCCGTCCGTCTGTGGGTGATACGCTGTGCTCATATCAAGACGTGAGCCAAAAGACTTGTGCATTGCCTGCCACAGTTCCGAAGTAAAACGTGCATCTCGATCAGAGATAATAGAGGTGGGCACCCTGTGCCTCGAAACAACTTCCTTGAGGTATATCTCCGCCAGAGTGGAGAATTTATCTGTTTCTTTGATTGCCAAGAAGTGTGCGGATTTCGTGAGTCGATCCACGATCACCCAGATAGTATCGTTTCCGCGCTGCGATCTAGGTAGGCCAGTAACGAAATCCATGGAAATTTGCTCCCATTTCCATTGTGGTATCTCTGGTTGCTGAAGTAGGCCTGAGGGTTTCTGATATTCCGTCTTGACTCGCGCACAAGTCAAACACTTGCTGACGTAAGTTGCTATGTGGGCCTTCATGCTAGGCCACCAATACGTAGTTTTAATATCGTGGTACATCTTGTCCGAACCAGGGTGTACCGAGTAGCGAGATTTGTGTGCTTCATCCATCACAAGTTCTCGTAAGTCGCCATAGAGTGGGACCCAAATGCGTCTTGTTACATAATAAGCACCGTCTTCCTTCTGTTCTAAGCGTTGCCTTGACCCGCGTAGGGCTTCAGCTCTAACGTTTTCTGGTTTCAGTGCTTCTATCTGAGCAGCTCGTATTTGCGAAGGTAGACTAGAATGTATCGTGAGTTGTAGAGCTCTTACGCGCTTAGGCGTAGTGTCCTTTCGACTGAGGGCGTCTGCCACCACATTGGCCTTGCCCGGGTGATACCTGATGGAGCACTCGTAGTCATTCAGCAGCTCGACCCATCGTCGCTGCCGCATATTCAGTTCCTTCTGCTTGAATATGTGCTCTAAACTCCTGTGGTCAGTGTAGATGGCGCACTTGGTTCCGTATAGGTAATGCCGCCATAGCTTAAGTGCGAAAACAACAGCTCCCAGCTCCAAATCATGCGTAGTGTAGTTCTTCTCGTGAACTTTGAGTTGTCGTGAGGCGTAGGCTATGACTTTATCTCGTTGCATCAATACACAACCAAGACCTTGAATTGATGCATCACAGTAAACCACAAAATCATCTGTGCCCTCTGGCAGTGAAAGAATAGGTGCACTACAAAGTCTATCCTTTAGATGCTGAAATGCTAACTCTTGTACATTTCCCCAATGATAAACAACGCCTTTCTGCGTTAGTAGGGTGAGAGGCTGCGCGATCTTAGAAAAATCCTTAATGAATCTCCTGTAGTAACCTGCCAATCCCAAAAATTGGCGAATTTCCTTTGGTGTGCGAGGCGCAGGCCAGTTCTTAATAGATTCCACTTTGGATGGATCGACGTGAATCCCATCCTTGTTCACCACATGCCCTAGGAAATGGACCTCTCGAAGCCAGAAGTCGCATTTCGAGAATTTCGCGTAAAGCTGTTCCTTCCGAAGGAGTTCCAAAATAAGTCGTAGATGTTGTTCGTGCTCCTCTTTGCTCTTAGAATAGATCAGGATGTCGTCGATGAAGACTATAACAAACTTGTCCAGGTACGGTTTGCAAACTCGGTTCATCAAATCCATAAAAACTGCCGGTGCGTTTGTCAGCCCAAATGGCATGACCAAAAACTCATAGTGCCCATAACGAGTTCTAAAAGCTGTCTTAGAGACATCCTCTTCTCGAACTCTCAACTGGTGATATCCCGATCTCAGATCGATCTTTGAATAGTAGCTCGACCCCTGCAACTGGTCGAACAAGTCGTCAATGCGCGGTAGAGGATAACGATTCTTCACAGTCACTTTGTTAAGTTCTCGATAGTCGATACACATTCTGAAGGTACCATCCTTCTTCTTCACAAAAAGTACTGGGGCTCCCCAAGGCGATGAGCTAGGACGAATAAAACCCTTATCCAAGAGCTCTTGTAGTTGCGTGGAGAGTTCTTCCAACTCTGATGGAGCTAAACGATAAGGTGCACGGGCTACAGGCGCAGCTCCAGGAGCTAGATCAATCTGAAACTCGACTTGGCGATGGGGCGGAAGACCAGGTAATTCCTCAGGGAATACCTCAGGATAGTCGCGTACAACCGGAAAATCTTCTAACTTCCTCTCCTTTTCTGTGGTATCAGTAACTAGAGCCAAAATCGCAGTGTGGCCCTTTCGTAAGCACTTCTGAGCCTTAAGAAGAGAGATGATGTTCTCAACTGCACTTCTCTTGTCGCCACGAATCATGAGAGGTTCACTACCTAATCCAGGAATACGAACGATCTTCTCGTTGCAAAGAATCTCTGCTCGGTGTTGGGATAACCAGTCCATCCCAATGACAACGTCGAAACTACCCAAGACAATAGGAATAAGATCGATAGGGAAAGTCTGGTTAGCGAGAATAAGCTGGCAACCCCTGACTACGTGTGAGGCTTCCAAACTCTTACCATTAGCTAGCTCTACTGTGTGCTTGTCGCTCAGGGGTGTAGGAATACGCTTAAGCATCTTACTAACTTCTAGTGACACATAGCTAGTATCGGCACCCGAATCAAATAAGACCGTAACATAAAAGTCGTCGAGAAGGAACTTACCCGTCACCACGTTGGGATCATTCCTTGCTTCACCTTGACCAATCACGAACACTCGTCCCTTAGCACCATTGTTGTTGTTCCCATTGTTACCATTCCCCTGATTGTTGTTGTTGTTCTGATTCAGTTGGGGACAATCTTTCTTGAAGTGGCCTTCAGCTCCACACTGAAAGCACCCTTTGTTGTTACCCTGCTGCTGTCGCTGGTTCTGCTGAGGTTGCTGACGATTCTGATTGACGGGGTATGCGCTCCTGCAATCCTTTGCAACATGACCAGGCTTGTTGCACCGATGACAGTTGCCCCTGGTGCATGGCCCACTGTGGTGTAGGTTGCAACGATTGCATTTGGGGTGATTTCCTTTGTACCCACCATGACTTTGACCACCGGACGATTGCTGACTGGGGCTCTTGTGATCATCCGTCTTTCTCTGCTGAGACTGAGTTTGCACCGAAGTTGAACCCCTGCTTGAAGTTCCATCCCATTTCCGTTTATCCCCACTAGAAGCACCAGAAGTAGTTGCAGCACCTATGCGCTTCGGTAACTTGTTCTGCTCCACCACTTGGTCAGTGAGACGGTGAGCCAACTGTACAACCTGCTGGATAGTAGTCAAGTTCGCTGAAGTCACATGACTTTGGATCTCTGGCACCAAGCCCTTGAGATAAAGTTCAATTCGCTTATACGGAGGATCCACCATAGTAGGACACAACAAGGCTAGCTCATGTGATCTCTTAGTGTATGCCTCAATCTCTGACCCCGACATCTTGAGATTGTAGAACTCATCTTCCAGCTTGTGAATGTCGTCACGACTGCAGTATTCCTCCCTGATCATTTCCTTGAAGTTTTCCCATGGGGTGGCGTTGGCAGCAACCAACCCTAACATTTGCACTTGAGCATTCCACCACGTGAGAGCCAAACCCTCGAGAGTGCCAGTAGCATACTTTACCCTGCGCGCTTCAGGGCATTCACACATTTCGAACACAGATTCCAGTTTCTCAAACCAGTGTAGGAGACCTACTGCTCCTTCAGTGCCGCTAAAAGTTGTGGGTCGACAGTCCATAAAGGTCTTAAAAGTGCACACCGGTGCCTGAGCATATTGACCTAAGGTAGGTGAAAGAAAGATAGAGTTTAACACAAAGGTTGGTTCACGAGAGTAGGATCCAAATGATCCTAGAACAATTTCGGACTGCAGGATATACCTCCTGCGTGTGCAGCTGCGAGCGCTGCGGCAACTCGTTCGTTGATCAAAGCCGTCAACTGGGCTTGTGTCATGTTAACGCGTCCAGACATGGTTCTTCATAATAAGAGTAACACGTGTGAGAGAGGTTCGCGAAAGCACGATAGTAGGACAGAGTAAGCACGCACGTGTTCAAACAACAGTAGCTATACTAATCAAGCATACCATGAGCAATGTACTATGTAACTAACAAGTAGGCAATATACATACATCATATTACCTAGAACGTCGAGCCTTGCATGAGGAGCGAAGTGTCATTGTGGACCGTTGAGCGCTAAACCGGTTATAGTCTGGTTTTAACAAAAACGTTTCTCCTTTATTAAAACCAAGTTCACTATAACCAATGGCTCTGATACCAATCTGTCACACCCCCAAATCCCACCTGCGGAGTACTACCGCTTGGAGGCGTGACTGACCAGGATCCAGCCACCAATCATACTGAACAAGCATATAATGATCATAAAAGTTTAACCAATACGATTGGTGTTCCAAAACAATTAAGTTTAAGTTGCAAGCGGAAGCATAAGTTTAAAGTTATAACATAAGTTCAAAAGTTTCAAGTTTAACATAGCACGTAGTAATCCGTGTCCCACAACGATCCTCCTCCATGCAAGCTCCAGCTGAGTACCTATGGTCCTGCAAAGCATGTAGTAACGAGTCAACAACTAGTTGAGTGAGTTCACGGTTGGGTGTTTGTTTTAGTTATTCCGAAAACAGTTTCCTTTAACTGGCATCCTGCCGTGGGGGTTACCCCATAGTTTAAAAACGTGACATGTTCGTTCCCAGTTACTCCGGCATTCCAGCCGTGGGGGCTACCCCATGTTAGTTATCAGGCATTTCGGCCGTGGGGGCTACCCCATGCGTACACTAGACTCGTTACCATATCGACTGCTGACTGTAGTCATGTTTATGTGCCCTGAAAAACATCAATGTCTATCATCATTGACGTGCCCCAGATCCATTAGTTCACGCCCGTCCTCTGCGGCACGGTGTGAGGCTTGTCAGACCTAAATAGCGCTATCTAACTAATGACCCGCTCGCCATTGGCCCGGCGATTAGTCGATACAAAAAGGAGGGACTTCGTGATAGAGTTTTAGTCTAGTACGTTCATCCGTCCATCCGGACGAGGAATCACATTCCTGAACCACTGACGTCCTACCCAAGGAGGACGAGGAACCCACGTTCCTTAACCCCGTTCCCAACCCAGGGAATCCCATGCTTTGTGGAGGGTGTGAACTCACCTTGGTTTGCTCGGCAGTTAATCACAGAAAGATCAATCAAGTCGCAAGTAGTCAATAACGTCCTAACACGGATATCACTTATAATCAGATTCGAACCAAGTAGTGCACAAATGTTCAACACGTATGGCAACACGTTTAACAGTAACAGTTCATAGTTATCATTCAAGCACAGCCCAAAGTCTAAGTGTAAGGCCCAAACAGTTTGGGCTCGTGATAACCGACCCAAATAACATATCAACAGTAGCACAGAAGTCCATAAATTCGGCCCACTAACTTAGGCCCAAAGTGTGGTCTCGAGTCGCAACCGGACTCGCAAGCATGGTCTCGAGTCATGCTGTGTGTGCTGATCTCAGGTGGTTGCGAGTCGCAACCGGTGTCGCAACCATGGTCTCGGTTCATCATGCTGAGGTCTCGAGTCGCAACGGGACTCGTGACCTGTGGTCTCGGCTTGTCCTGTTATGGTTGCGAGTCGCAACCGCGTGGTCTCGAGTCATCACGCTGTGGTTGCGAGTCGCAACTGGGTGATTGCGAGTCGTAACTGGGTGATTGCGAGTCGGTAGCAGTCGTTTTCATGTTCACGTGTTGATGCAGATGTAGTCAGCCAAATGGTACAATGTAATCAGGCCCAAATCAGGAAACTACCAATAGAATTTCACTAACAGTTTTCCTAATCAGGCTATCGGTCAAAGTGGATCAAAATCACAAGGGTTTTCATATCTTAACTATCATTCAAAGTGTTCTTCATACATTCAAACCCATATTCAACAAGTTCATAACATATTAATCACTTATTCAACCAAAATTATGAACAAGCATCAAAACACTAAACATAACACACAACTCGGTTTTCATATATGTCCGATTTCATGCCAAGTGCAACCCGATTTTTATGTATCATCAAGATCTAGTAGTTTAAACTCTATTTAACCCAAGATATCATAACCCATGCATATAGTTTCATCTTTTGACAACAAATGGTTATTTCATCAAACAAGCTTCTTGATAAACGATCATCTCATATAAAAGAACAACTTATCCATCAACTCAAACACTAAGCATAACACGAATCATCAACATTCATACATCACAAATCACAACAAAAATCAACCATAAACATTAAAAACACTAACCGGTTAATGGGTTTCGAGGGTGTGTGTAAAGCTTCCAACCGGGTGTGTGTGTGTGAGCCGATCCAAGTCCAAATCCGAGAATGATGAAGTGTTTGTGTTCTAGAGTTTAAGTGAGAGAGAGAAGTAGGAGAGTGTGTGGGTGTAATGTTTCAACAAATGGTAACAAATAACTAAGGGTGGTTTATATATAGGCTAGTTCCAAGTGTGTGCACCCTTAGTGGGTTTCGAGTGGGGGTTTACGGCCCAAAGGCCCAACCGGCCAAAGGTTCTCGGCCCAAAGGCCCATTCGGTCACTATTCACTCGAGACCTCATGGTCTCGAGTCGGGTTCTTTGTTCTCGGGTTGGGTTCTCGACTCACTTATAATACATATAATGCACACATAACAAGCACATATCATGTAAAAAGGTTCACGTTATCATTAAGTTTAATCAGTCAACTAGTCACATAATGTACAAGCATGTTACAACGAAAGGTTCTAAATTTCGAGTTGTCACATCATCCCCAAGTTGAAAGAAATTTCGTCCCGAAATTTGATGGCACTCACTGAGGAAGCTAGTTAAGTTGCATGGTTTTCCTAGTTTCCCTGGGGTGTCACATCTGTCACACCCCCAAATCCCACCTGCGGAGTACTACCGCTTGGAGGCGTGACTGACCAGGATCCAGCCACCAATCATACTGAACAAGCATATAATGATCATAAAAGTTTAACCAATACGATTGGTGTTCCAAAACAATTAAGTTTAAGTTGCAAGCGGAAGCATAAGTTTAAAGTTATAACATAAGTTCAAAAGTTTCAAGTTTAACATAGCACGTAGTAATCCGTGTCCCACAACGATCCTCCTCCATGCAAGCTCCAGCTGAGTACCTATGGTCCTGCAAAGCATGTAGTAACGAGTCAACAACTAGTTGAGTGAGTTCACGGTTGGGTGTTTGTTTTAGTTATTCCGAAAACAGTTTCCTTTAACTGGCATCCTGCCGTGGGGGTTACCCCATAGTTTAAAAACGTGACATGTTCGTTCCCAGTTACTCCGGCATTCCAGCCGTGGGGGCTACCCCATGTTAGTTATCAGGCATTTCGGCCGTGGGGGCTACCCCATGCGTACACTAGACTCGTTACCATATCGACTGCTGACTGTAGTCATGTTTATGTGCCCTGAAAAACATCAATGTCTATCATCATTGACGTGCCCCAGATCCATTAGTTCACGCCCGTCCTCTGCGGCACGGTGTGAGGCTTGTCAGACCTAAATAGCGCTATCTAACTAATGACCCGCTCGCCATTGGCCCGGCGATTAGTCGATACAAAAAGGAGGGACTTCGTGATAGAGTTTTAGTCTAGTACGTTCATCCGTCCATCCGGACGAGGAATCACATTCCTGAACCACTGACGTCCTACCCAAGGAGGACGAGGAACCCACGTTCCTTAACCCCGTTCCCAACCCAGGGAATCCCATGCTTTGTGGAGGGTGTGAACTCACCTTGGTTTGCTCGGCAGTTAATCACAGAAAGATCAATCAAGTCGCAAGTAGTCAATAACGTCCTAACACGGATATCACTTATAATCAGATTCGAACCAAGTAGTGCACAAATGTTCAACACGTATGGCAACACGTTTAACAGTAACAGTTCATAGTTATCATTCAAGCACAGCCCAAAGTCTAAGTGTAAGGCCCAAACAGTTTGGGCTCGTGATAACCGACCCAAATAACATATCAACAGTAGCACAGAAGTCCATAAATTCGGCCCACTAACTTAGGCCCAAAGTGTGGTCTCGAGTCGCAACCGGACTCGCAAGCATGGTCTCGAGTCATGCTGTGTGTGCTGATCTCAGGTGGTTGCGAGTCGCAACCGGTGTCGCAACCATGGTCTCGGTTCATCATGCTGAGGTCTCGAGTCGCAACGGGACTCGTGACCTGTGGTCTCGGCTTGTCCTGTTATGGTTGCGAGTCGCAACCGCGTGGTCTCGAGTCATCACGCTGTGGTTGCGAGTCGCAACTGGGTGATTGCGAGTCGGTAGCAGTCGTTTTCATGTTCACGTGCTGATGCAGATGTAGTCAGCCAAATGGTACAATGTAATCAGGCCCAAATCAGGAAACTACCAATAGAATTTCACTAACAGTTTTCCTAATCAGGCTATTGGTCAAAGTGGATCAAAATCACAAGGGTTTTCATATCTTAACTATCATTCAAAGTGTTCTTCATACATTCAAACCCATATTCAACAAGTTCATAACATATTAATCACTTATTCAACCAAAATTATGAACAAGCATCAAAACACTAAACATAACACACAACTCGGTTTTCATATATGTCCGATTTCATGCCAAGTGCAACCCGATTTTTATGTATCATCAAGATCTAGTAGTTTAAACTCTATTTAACCCAAGATATCATAACCCATGCATATAGTTTCATCTTTTGACAACAAATGGTTATTTCATCAAACAAGCTTCTTGATAAACGATCATCTCATATAAAAGAACAACTTATCCATCAACTCAAACACTAAGCATAACACGAATCATCAACATTCATACATCACAAATCACAACAAAAATCAACCATAAACATTAAAAACACTAACCGGTTAATGGGTTTCGAGGGTGTGTGTAAAGCTTCCAACCGGGTGTGTGTGTGTGAGCCGATCCAAGTCCAAATCCGAGAATGATGAAGTGTTTGTGTTCTAGAGTTTAAGTGAGAGAGAGAAGTAGGAGAGTGTGTGGGTGTAATGTTTCAACAAATGGTAACAAATAACTAAGGGTGGTTTATATATAGGCTAGTTCCAAGTGTGTGCACCCTTAGTGGGTTTCGAGTGGGGGTTTACGGCCCAAAGGCCCAACCGGCCAAAGGTTCTCGGCCCAAAGGCCCATTCGGTCACTATTCACTCAAGACCTCATGGTCTCGAGTCGGGTTCTTTGTTCTCGGGTTGGGTTCTCGACTCACTTATAATACATATAATGCACACATAACAAGCACATATCATGTAAAAAGGTTCACGTTATCATTAAGTTTAATCAGTCAACTAGTCACATAATGTACAAGCAAGTTACAACGAAAGGTTCTAAATTTCGAGTTGTCACATCATCCCCAAGTTGAAAGAAATTTCGTCCCGAAATTTGATGGCACTCACTGAGGAAGCTAGTTAAGTTGCATGGTTTTCCTAGTTTCCCTGGGGTGTCACATACTTTACATCTTCATGACCCGTTCGTGATGTCTAGAACTTCACACATCAAAGAGGTTAGTACGAAACGAAAGAATAATAAACTGAAAGAGCAATAGGGAACCAAAAAACTAAAATATACAAAACTCTACAAAATGTTACCAGTCCTTAGATGACCTCGTATGTCGGACGGCTTGCCAAGAAGCTAACCGACTCTTTGTTTGTGTCCTTTTCGTCGCTACCATCGGGGAACGGTTTAAGGAGATGGCCATTCACCGTTTGTTTCGATCCATCCTTCGGGTCCTCGATGGTATCAACTCCCAACTTTCCGACCCGCGTAACCATATACGGGCCCATCCATTTGCTCTTGAGCTTCCTAGGGAAGAACTTGAGCCTTGAATTGTAGAGCCAAACCTTTTAGCCCACAACAAACTCCTTCATCTTGCTTGGCATCGTGTGCTCGCTTCATCCCATCCTTGTACTTGGAAGCACACTCATATGCCTCTTCCTGAAGCTCCTCCAACTCACATAGCTTTAATTTTCGCTCCTTACCTGCATCATCATATTTAACATTAACCTCCTTTATAGCCCAAAAGGCACGATGAACAAGCTCAACCGGTAAGTGACAATTTTTACCATAAACTAAGCGGTAAGGTGGAGTGTTGATAGGTGTATTATGTGCCGTTCGGTAGGCCCATAAGGCATCATTCAACTTCGTTGACCAATACCTACGGTCTGGTCGAACGATCTTTTGCAAATTTTCTTTAATTTGCCTATTCGACACTTCCACTTGACTACTCGTTTGCGGATGGTAGGGGGTAGCTATCCGATGGTCAACACCATATTGTTTTAACAGTTTGCCAAAATTAAAATTCTTGGAATGAGATCCCCCATCACTAATGATAACCCGGGGAATCCCAAATCCTGAAATAACATTAGTTTGAACAAAGTTACAAACCACGGTATTGTCGTTCGTTTTGGTGGCAATCGCTTCGACCCATTTGGATACATCATCGACCGCCACCAAAATGTAAAAATTGCCATGCGAATTCGGGAATGGGCCCATGAAATCGATCCCCCACACGTCAAAGATATCAACAATGAGGATCGGTTGCATGGGCATCTCATCCCGCTTGGATATACCCCCTAACTTTTGACACTCAACACAATTTTTCGTAAAGTTTAAAGAATCTTTGAATATAGTTGGCCAATAAAGACCACTATTCAGCACTTTGTGCCTTGTACGTGCACTACTATACATATTTTTACAATGAAATTACACACGAATTGGTTTTAAATTTATAAAAGTGATTATTACTTTTACATCAAAACACACACGAAAGAGGCAAGTGTACCCCGCCATATATGTAGTAAAGTATCGGTAAGAACCAAGTATCGATCCACGGAAATGGGCGGAGAAATAATACTAGACCTTTGTCACTAAATTACCGGTAAAAACATAAATGGTATTGGTTTTAATTAAACTAAAGTAAGCATAAATAAAAACTTATAAAACATAGTAAAATATATATAAATAGCCTTGCTTAATACACAACCACAGCATGTCAACTAAGTCAGTTTTGGCACTAGAAGCATTCGGTCAATTTTCCAATTCGAGACAATTAGTATCCTTTTCGGGAATCCTAACATGACAATCATTCGGAAAGTTAAAACGATAAACACACTTTAACCACCTAAAATTGTTCTTTAACGTGCAATTGATTAATGTCTACAAAAATCTCCTAAAAATAAGTTAGTCATCCGTTAGGAGTTTTCTAACCTCACTTAATCAAGGAAAGCAACACCGATAAACACAATGCAACCACCGAGACAAGCATAAACTAGATTAAATCACAACCGAGTTCATTTTACAAATCCTGCACATAAATTCACCAAGATAGCAATTTTGGCCGAAACTACTAACTAAGCTAACAAATCATGGCAAGAATTCGTAACAACACCATCTAACCCGTTAGAGTCCTTCCGTGAGGGCAAGCTCTCTTGATTAATAATAATTGCATTTTATTAAACCACTAACCCGTTAGAGTATCATGGTGCCTACATTTTAACTAAGTTAAACTAGTTAACCAAATTAAAAGTTTACTAATACATGATTAAATAAGCTTCATTTTTCAACTATCTTACCTAACCAAGCACCAATCATCCAACACAATTACTTATAATCAAGAAATCAATATCAATAACAAGGTTGCAAACTAATCATCAAAGATAACCATAGAAAACACTTCCAAATTTCATTACAAACATAGATTAACATACTAATGGTTATAATCAAGCAAGGGATTGTTGTGTTTTTGCCCAAAGGCTTACATTAATACATAGTAATCAGTCTAAATGCTTGAAACATAACAAAATAATGGAAAGATTTGAGAAACCAAACCATAAACAAGCATAAGAATGAGAATCTGGATAGTAAATGAGCAAAACCGGGCAATGTGGCTTGAATCCGAGTGAAAGCAGCAGCCTTCGGAGCCTCAAAATCGCCTGCAGAGCTCCCAAAAATGTCCAGAGTTACTACTAAAATGGTTTTGTTCTGTTTAAATGCTTTTTCGAAGTTGCACGGCCGTTCTCCCGATCGCACGGCCGTGCACTTTAAGCATTATTGGTGGTGGGCCACCATACTGCATGACGTCACAGATCGTTGACTGGTCTTCGGCCACGCACGGGCGTTCCACATTCGGCACGGGCGTTCCTTACCGAGGTCTGAGTTGCACGCTTGGTTCCTTGGTCGTTCAGTTCCGATGTTATGTTTGATCTCGGAACCGCACGACCGTTCTTCACTAGAACGACCGTGCCGTTTCGGGTTTGGCCTTTATCTCGGAGTTGCACCCTCATTCATCGCTGGTCTTCATGGGTCATCGGATATGTACGGTCGTGCATATGGCCGCATGACCGTGCCAAACGCCCAGGTCAGTTTTCTTCACAGAATCTTCGCAGCCTTGTCGTTTTGTCCGGAAAGTCCTCGTTTTCGCTATCATCTTGTCTGGTATGCTGTTTTAGGCCTGTAAACAAAAATGTAGATAATTAAGTATCCGAATGACGGTTTTACGGCCGAAAACGCATAAAATGGGGGTAAAACGGGGGACTAAAATATGTGTAAATTAGCGAATATCAAATCTCCCCACACTTGAACCTTGCTTGTCCTCAAGCAAGCTGAACTAAAAAGCAATAAAAGACGGAAATAAACAAGAACGATAATTTACACACTATTTTATTGAAAACTACCATAAACGGTTAGCCGGTTTGTCGAAAGACGTCATGAAAAGACTCAAACCCAACAAGCATATGCAATTAAAAAGCGACAACCAAAAAGTCGTGACTTCACATTTAATTGACTCACATGCTAATCTTCACACGACTCACAATGTTCACACACTCGGTTTTATTTATGAAACATACATAAAATGTGTATGTGTAAACACTCAACGCCTAGTCAATGAAACATGCAATATCATAAGCTTGTCATAAGATCTCGTCTCCACCAACTAACATGCAAATAAGTGTAAATCAAGAGGTCTTTACGGGTTGTAACGTTAGGCTTGGGCGAAGGGTATGGAAGTAGACATTTAAAGTGGCGAAAATGGTTAAAACTCGGTTTTAGCGTTTAACTAGCAAGAACATAATACAACTATACATACAAACGCCTTAAAAAGGCGACTAAAGCGCAATCGAGCTTATCAACGAAATTTTAACATTTAAGCATTCAAAATTGCTCGATTTCTATCAACTTCACCCTATTTTAGGGTGTTTTATTTTCTGGGTTGTTTTTTTTTATATATATATAAATAACTATACAATAAACCGAAACAAATGCTAGTTAAACGATTATTTTGTCCGAGTTTCAACACTAAAAAGGGTTTAAAACATACAAAGGCTAAATTTGGCTAAGTGGGCGATAATGTGGGTAAACAAAGGTAAACGGGAAGGCTCGACATGGTTAATCCTAAAGGGTAATATAAGGTGAACGGAAAGCACAACACAAAGAACAAGGCTTACAACAAAGGGGTAATCTAAGTGCCTCTATCACTTTTACACAAATTCACAAGTTCATGGTTTTAACATGCATACTAGTGACAAGTTCTATATTACACATAACATCCGGCTCACTCCTATATCCGAAATGAACAAATATATAACAATAGGCTCAAATATGCTCACGTAACGGATGGAATGGGTAAAAGTGTGAAAATTATCATGTAAGTCTTTCTTTGTTTGTCACGCTTTCCGGTTTCCTTTTTCAAAAATATTTTGCTTGTCGAGTTTTTATCAAGTCCGATGCTTTCTAAAACACAATCAACCGGATTATTTACTAAAATATATACAAAATACAGGTATTTTTGAATGATTTTTCTGATTTTTTTTTAATATGAGGACAAACAAAGTTAACAAAGTTAACCCCCTCCCCACACTTGAACTTCGCATTGTCCCCAATGCGAAACCCGAAATATAGAGAAAAAGGATAATAATACTCCCCTCAAGATGATATCTGATGAATCGAGGCTTCCAAAGCTGCGTCTGTCATATGCTCCGGTCAAAGACTTGATAGCCACAATCTGCAAATATGTCATGGTACAGCATAACAAAACAGTAACAGAATAAACACAAATAAACCATAATGTACATAAATACTACTAGTTCAAACAAAGACACAACATAAAGTAAAGAGTTTTAAAATACAGTACAATCCGAGGGTGTTCGACATATTAAGCAAAAAGAACACCCGAAATAACAAGTACTAATAATAACCATAAAAACCACCAACGAACATCACCACCAACTCCTACTCGTCATCGCCGTCATCGTCTCTCGTGAAGGATGGGCCCGCACCACCATAACCAGGTGGGTTCCACGATGGGAATTGTGGAGGGTGCTGGAAGTAGTCAGGATATGCATGGTGCATCTCCCCGAATAGGTACGAAAACCCGGCACTCACCCCCTGGTATAAGCTCTCCTGGCTCTGCCTCAGCTGATCCTGCGTGGTCCTGAGCTGATCCTGACTAGCCCGGATCTGGTCCTGGCTGGTCCTAATCTGATCGATGTACGTACCATGCTGTTCCTGCGTGACACGCATCTGCTGGAACTACTGATAAAACTCAGGCCAGTCCTGGTGCTGGTAGAACTCATGGTGCTGCGGCTGGTGTGGCGGTGTCTGGTGTGGCGGTGTGTGTGGCTGGTGCTGCTCATGCATCTCTACATCTTCTTCCTCTTCCTCTGCTGGGAGCGGGGGTAACGGGTCCCAGACCTCGTTATTCAGCCCCCTCAACCTATCCCCCTGATCAGTCTCTACAATCAAACCCATTGCCTTTAGTGATCTGATGTCAATATGGACCCCCTCGGTGATCAGAGTGAGACTCTGAAGTACCTCCTCAGTCATAAGGTGTTCGTTGTATGCAATTTCGGTCACATACTGACCGCCATGTATTTGACTGCTGGGAGTCCTCCCTGAGCACTTCACAAAGTATTCAGCCATTCGCGCCGCTAAGTTGATGGGCGCCTTCTCCACCAATGCATACAAAAAATCAAATCAGGTGTTGGACAGTTACCAAGACTGTCCATGCGCCCGCATATAGTGTGGCTAAACACATGGTGCATCACTCGCACCAGAGGGTCTTTAAGTCATGAGGCCTTTGACATCCTTGGGTTGTATGGGTCCCCAACAGCATTTGCAGCCCAAAACTCATCCCTTGCTGCATCAGACGGGAAAGTGAACTGCTCTGTGAAGACATTGGGATCATCCATGTCTTCCCTAGTGTAAATCCCAAGTCTCCTTCCCAAACGACCAACCGACCACCTGTGCCATCTTCCACACAATCTGAAAGCTATCCGCTCCTTGTGGCGGAATTTGGGTCGTCGAGCAGCAACTGGCTTTTCGTAAGCATATGATGCAAAGAACTCTATGGTAAGTTCCAAGTAAACGGGTCGGTTGCAACCGACCAGATTTATAAGTGGACGACTCATCATGTTTTCTAAACGGTCATACTGATTTAGTTCTTGCATTACTTCCCAATCCAGCCATCTAGGGACTCCGAATTGCCCCCTCCGGGCCCATAACTCGTCTCTTTTTGGAATGCATAAAGCTTCACGCTCGTCGTTGGGGTCAAACTGTAGGAAGGGATGATTCATCTGTAATGGGGAACATTGTTAGAACGACAGAAACAGGAGAAAATGGAATTGAAAACAGCTGAGCAGCAAATTATGAAGCTTCTGTAAAACTGATCTGGGCGAACTGCACGGGCGTGCGGCCATTAGCACGGCCGTGCATCACCGAGATCGAGGAGATGTGGCCGGCTAATACCGTATACGCACGGCGTGCGAACATCGGAACGACCGTGCCATTCTGAACCAACATCAGAAGCAGTGAACACCTGGAAATGCACGACCGTTCCATACCGAACGACCGTGCAACACCGATTCTGCAGTATTTTGAACCCCTGATCTAATAACAGCCTGATTTTTCGCAAATTTCAACAAGTATTGGGCCAACAAGGGTCGGAATCACAATCGGGTGTTCACGATACTTCGATTCAACAAGGGTTAGGGTTTCGATTTGTTTATGAAGAGAACCCTAATAAATCCCTTGTTGAATCGGAGGAAATCTACTTAGAAAGCAAGAAAACAAGAAATCTAACACTAGAGACGTACCGTGCGAAGTTGGGTGCGAGATCGTGCGAAAAATCGTGCGATTTGGTGTAAAAACCGCTCTGGAACGGCTGCAGTTGCTAGGGTTCGCGAATGAGGGATTTTGCTGCAGATGAGGGTATATATAATGTGAAAATGACAAAAATGCCCTCAGCCTGCCGCACGGTCGTTCGCCGTTTGGCACGGTCGTGCGAATCCGACGACTTTCGTTTTCCTCGGTGATGCACCGGGGGTGCGACCCACCGTGCCGGAACCTCGAAACGCACGGTCGTGCGGATCCTAGCACGGGCGTGCATCAGCTGCAGATCAGAATTTCATGCAGAAGGCATTTCCAGCAACTGTTTTGGCCGTTTTTCGCCATTTTTTCAACATGCCTACTGTTCTAACAATATTGCAACATAAAACCTTCGCTCGGCACGAATAGAAACCGTACAAACTAACGGAAACTACCTAACTAACCCAAATTACGCTAAAACTATAAAAACATAAAAATGGACAATTTTGCCCCTATAGCGCCAAAGACGCTCCTGCTACATTTTTGTCGGCGAGTCAGTAGCGTAGACTCATGCTAAATTTTTGTCGACGAGTCGATAGCAAGACTCCAAGCTAAAACTAGAAATTAAATCCTAAATGACTAAACTACCCCTAAAGCGCAAAATACGCTCTTGCTGCATTTTTGATCCACGAGTCAGCAGCGTAGACTCTCTCCTCCCCACACTTATGATGTGTGCGGGGTTTGGAGCTCAATGACCTCCATCACCGACTCTGTCGGCCCGGCAACGTATAACTTCAAGCGATGCCCATTTACTTTGAAAATAACGCCATCCGCGTTCTCTATTGCAACAGTCCCATACGGAAATATCTCTTTAACCGTGTATGGGCCTGTCCAACGTGAATGAAGCTACCCGGGAAATAAGCGCAACCGCGAGTTGTAAAGAAGAACAAGATCGCCCGCTTGGATTTCTTTGTGGTCCTTCAAGCGTTTATCGTGCAATCTCTTCGTGCGCTCCTTGTACAACACGGAGTTCTCATAAGCGCGCTGTCGCAACTCTTCCAACTCGTGAATCTGGAGGAACCGGGCTTCACCTCCGGCTTTTAGGTCCAGATTTGCGGTCTTTAGCGCCCACATCGCTTTATGTTCCAGCTCAACCGGTAAATGGCATGCCTTTCCGTAAACAAGCCTAAAGGGAGTAGTCCCAATAGGCGTCTTGTAAGCCGTACGGAAGGCCCACAACGCTTCATCAAGCTTATCTGACCAATCCTTGCGGTTTGCACCTACTGACCGCTCAAGGATTCTTTTCAGCCCCCGGTTCGTGACTTCCACCTGCCCGCTTGTTTGTGGATGATAGGGCGTGGATAGACGGTGATGCACACCGTAACGGGACAAGGCTCTCTCGAGCTGAGTATTGCAAAAATGCGTCCCTCTGTTACTGATAAGCGCTTTCGGAGCGCCGAACCGGGCAAATAAGCTTTTCAAAAATCTCACGACCACCCTGGCATCATTGGTGGGCAAGGCCTGTGCCTCCGCCCACTTCGATACATAGTCAACCGCGACCAGGATGTACTTATTACCTTGTGAGGGGGGAAATGGTCCCATGAAGTCTATCCCCCAGATATCAAAGACTTCACAAACCTGAATCCAGGTCTGAGGCATTTCATCACGTGCCGATATATTTGTCGCTCTCTGGCAAGCATCGCACGCTCTAACCCAACTCTGCGCATTACGAAATATAGCAGGCCAATAAAACCCGGAGTCCAACACTTTCTTGGCGGTTAAGTTGGCTCCATGGTGGCTTCCGGTAGGTCCCTCGTGACAGTGGCGCAGAATATCGGTCGCCTCCTTCCCTGAAACACATCTCCTAATCACCTGATCAGCACCAACCCGAAACAAGTAAGGGTCATCCCAAATGTAGTGCTTGACATCCGAAAAGAATTTCCTCTTTTGCTGGTGAGTCAACCCTTTAATCAGAATCCCGCAAGCAAGGTAGTTCGCAAGGTCAGCGAACCATGGCGACTCATCGCCTATCTCAACACTCATCAAAGACTCGTGTGGGAAGTTGTCATTTATGGAATCCCAACGCGCGTCCACGATGTCTCCATGCTCTAACCGAGAAAGATGGTCAGCCGCTACATTCAACGCACCCTTTTTATCTTGAATCTCAATATCAAACTCCTGCAGCAACAAGATCCACCTGATCAGACGTGGCTTAGCGTCCTGTTTGCTGAAGAGATATCGGATGGCTGCGTGATCAGTATACACAACGGTTTTCGAAAGCACCAAGTACGATCTAAATTTGTCAAATGCGAAAACGACCGCCAAGAGCTCTTTTTCAGTCGTGGTATAATGCTCTTGAGCGTCGTGAAGAGTTTTGCTCGCATAATAGATCGGGTGAAAGTGCTTTTCTCTCTTTTGACCAAGAACGGCCCATATGGCGTAATCACTCGCGTCGCACATAATCTCAAACGGCAAACTCCAGTCCGGTGCAACTAAAATAGGGGCCTCAATCAACTTTTGCTTGAGAAGGTCAAACGCTCTCAAGCAATCATCTCCGAATATGAACGGAGCGTCTTTCTCCAACAGACGGGTCATGGGTCTGGCAATTTTTGAAAAATCTTTAATGAATCGCCGATAGAACCCGGCATGACCGAGAAAGCTCTGTATCGCTCTAACAGAGGTGGGAGGCGGAAGTCGTGAAATGATATCCACTTTGGCTGGATCGACCTCCATACCAGCATGCGAAATCTTGTGTCCCAGAACTATGCCCTCCTTCACCATGAAGTGGCATTTCTCCCAGTTCAGGACCAGATTCGTCTCCTCACACCTCTTCAACATCTTTCTCAAATTTTCCAAGCAGTGATCGAAGGAATCCCCAAATACCGAAAAATCATCCATGAAAACCTCCATGGAATCCTCGATCATGTCATGGAAAATTGCAACCATGCATCTCTGGAAGGTCGCTGGTGCATTACACAACTCAAAAGGCATCCGCCGGTAGGCGAATGTGCCGAAGGGGCATGTAAAGGTAGTCTTCTCCTGATCCTCAGGAGCGATAGGAATCTGAAAGTACCCAGAGAATCCGTCAAGGAAACAGTAATACAACTTCCCCGGCAGACGTTCCAACATCTGGTCGATGAATGGAAGCGGGAAGTGATCCTTGCGAGTAGCATCATTGAGCTTGCGGTAGTCAATGCAAACTCGCCACCCAGTGACGGTACGGGTAGGAATTAGTTCATTCCTATCATTCGAGACTACAGTCATACCACCTTTCTTAGGTACAACCTGCACCGGACTCACCCACACAGAGTCAGAAGTAGGATAAATCATGCCGGCATCCAACAATTTAATCACCTCCTTCTTCACCACGTCCTGCATATTTGGATTTAAACGTCTCTGATGCTGTGCACATGGTTTGTACTCGTCTTCCATCAGAATCTTGTGAGTACAAAAAGAAGGATTGATGCCCTTGATATCCATGATTTTCCATGCAATGGCTCTCTTATGAAGTCTCAGAACCTCGAGAAGCCGATTTTTCTCATCCTTTTCCAATGATGCTGAAATTATGACCGGTAGGCGACGCTCCTCGTCCAGAAATGCGTACTCGAGATGTGGCGGGAGTTCTTTCAACTCCAAAGGCGTCGGATCTTCAACCGAAGGCTCTGCTTCCCCCTTTTTCACATGGTCGATTTCAAGAAATTTCTCCGGACTCTGGGAACCATCGTCACCAATCTGATAGACTGGCTGCTCGAAATCGTGGCCCTCCTGCGTAATGCCAATCAGGTCCCCACACGACAGACGTGTGTCCGAATCAATCTCGTCAATAGTACCTTGAAAATGAGAGCACACACATGCATCAACAATGTCGACGTAATAAAGCTTGTCATCGTGACATTGCGGATGCTGCATCGATCTTTTGATATCGAATGTCACGTGCTCATCATTTACTCGGAGCGTGATTTGGCCAGCTGCCACATCAACAATCGTCCTCGCTGTATTGAGGAAAGGACGTCCAAGTATCAAAGGTACCCTTGAATCTTCATCCATGTCAAGGATAACAAAGTCCACGGGGAAAACAAATTTATCGATTTTTACAAGCATGTTTTCCACAAATCCGCGCGGATACTTTATTGAGCGATCTGCCAACCGAATGCTCATCCTAGTGGGTGACGGCTCACCCAGATCCAGTTTAGTAAACACCTTATACGGCATAAGGTTAATACTCGCTCCAAAGTCAGCCAATGCATGGCTAATAGACATGTTTCCAATCAAACACGGGAGCGTGAAACTACCAGGATCTCCCATTTTCGTGGGCAGACGGTTTTGCAGAACGGCGGAACAAGTCTCATTCATCACCACACATGATATATCCTCGAGCTTCTGTTTATTCGAGAAGGATATCCTTAAGGAATTTCGCATACTTTGGCATCTGGGCCAAGGCTTCAACAAACGGTATATTGATGTGTAGTTGCTTAAACAACTCTAGGAACTTACCGTATTGTTCTTCATTCTTCTGCTTCTTCAGCCTGCCTGGATAAGGTACCGGAGGAGTGTAATCTTTGACCGGCTCCTGGACTTGTGCTGTACTTGCTGGGCGCAGCCTGGCTTGCACCTCGTCCGGTGTGTCAGTCGGGACCGCTTCAGTGATCGGTACTGAGTCCGATATGACGGGTCTGGTAGTTTTTCCACTCCTGGTCATGACAGCATTCACATCCCTGTGTCCACCCGGGTTTGGTTCTGTATTACCCGGAAGACCGCCTGGGGGGTCTTTTGGACATCATCTGTGCCAGCTGACCAACCTGATTCTCGATATTCTGAATCGAGGCCTTCTGACTCTTCATTTCTCCCTCGTTAGCCAGAAAACGATCTTCGCTTTGTTGGTATCGTTTTTCAGAGCTAGAGAGAAGCTGAGCCATCATATCCTCCAGCTTGGAACTAGACTGAGGGGCCTGCTGCTGGGAGCTACTCCCAGTGCCCTGATTCTGGTACGAATATGGACGCTGCTGGTAGGGTTGGTTGTACTGCTGGTACTGCTGACCCTGCTGAGGCGCTGGAGCACGCTGAGTGAACCCCAATGGGTTCTGATTTCCTGCTTTCGCTCGCCACCCAAAATTTGGGTGATTTCTCCAACCGGGATTATAGGTGTTGCTGTACGGGTTGTTCTGCGGCCTCACTTGATTACTCACAAAATCTACTTCTTCGTGGCCCTCATATACGACTCCCTGAAAACATGCCCCAGGCCGTGTGACACTCCGCACTGGTCACATCCTGAGCCAGCGTGCGCAATCATCTGGGACTTGTCGAATCTTGATGTAAGAGCCGAGAGTTGTGCAGTAATGGCCGTGTAGTCGTCTACAGCATGAACTCCTGAGCGAGATGATGATGATCGACCTCTATCTCCTTCCCGACGCGAGCTGGATTTCAACGCAGCTTTTTCTATAATGTCATACGCTTCATTCGGCGTCTTAGTTCCAAGATCGCCTCCTGCGTTCACGTCTAATCGCTCTTGCGTATTATAGCTGAGCCCCTGATAGAACGTCAAAACCAGCTGTCGCTTGGAGAAGCCATGATGTGGCACATCAATCAACAAATCCTTGAATCTCTCCAAGCTGCATGCAACGACTCGCCCTCGTCCTGGCGAAAGGAAACAATCCGGTTCCGTAGTTTGTTCGTTTTCTCAGGCGGAAAATATTTCTGCATAAACTGCTCCGCCAACTGATTCCAGGTCCTGATGGACCCGGCAGGAAGTGACATAAGCCAAGCTCTAGCTTTGTCACGTAACGAAAACGGAAACAACCTCAACCGAATCGCATCCTCCGAAACACCTGTAATCCTAAATGTCGAACAGACAGCGAGAAAAGCAGCGATATGTCTCCCAGGATCCTCATGCTCACGTCCGTCAAACTGTACAGAATTTTGTACCATATTAATAATACTAGGTCTAATTTCAAAAGTAGGAGTATCTATAGTAGGCTGAAGGATACTCGGCTCCAGGCCTGCCCTTCCGGGCTGGTTTGTTTCATTCAGCGGTCGGTCGTCGTCCGCCATGACGACTCTCTCCTCGTCCCCTGAGCTTTCGTCTTCAGAGATAATCACCGGCTCGTCGATTGCATTCGCTATGCGTTGTGCAACGACAAGCGACCTTTCGCGCAGCCTCTTACTTCTTCTAAGATTATGCGCTGGTTTGTCAGTCGGGCTCAGCAATAACGGGCGCGGGAGTTGAGGACATCAACCTGCAAACGAAAAACTGACACAATGAATATTTTATTAATAAAATAATGCTGTTTTTTTTTTGAATAGAAGCAGAATATGTATAAATATGGGCTGTAAAAATTTATAAAAATCCGAAAATGGGCCGAAATTTTTATAAAAATTAAAGCAACGAAAATAATCGAATCGGCTAGTACAAAATGATTTTTAAGAGCCGAAAACTCAAAGAATAAATGAATAAATAAATCCGGATTTGAACAAATAAATAGAATAAAAATTTACAAGTGTACAAAAGAATCACGAAAATGAATAAATTGAATTAAAGCAAGAAATATTAACAAATAAATCAACAAATAAATAATCACAAAAATATACACAAATATTGACAAGTATATACACCGATAACACAATGACTCGGGTCGTTCCTAAAACTCGCCATTCCCCGGCAACGGCGCCAAAA